>NW_024044459.1:34750101-35028667 GCF_014851395.1 Micropterus salmoides | reverse complement strand
GTTTGGATCATTTCTCACCATTGATGAACCACACAAAGAATATTACATCATTTTTAAATAGTGCTTGAAATAGACCCGCGAGGAACCGTGATGTGCATGTAGCTGTCGGTCGAGCCTGGTGAAATGTAGCCTCAGTTTCTTGTTCTTAGCTGGCAGGAGTGGCACCCGGTGTGGTCTTCTGCAGCTGTACCCCATTGCTTTAAGGTTCAACATCTTGTGCATTCAGAGATGGTGTTCTGCATACCTTAGTTGTAACGAGTGGTTATTAGAGTTACTGTTGCCTTTCTGTCATCTCGAACCAGTCTTCCCATTCTCCTCTGTCCTCTGACATCACAAGGCATTTATGTCCACACAACTGCCGCTCACTGGATAATTTCACTTTTTAGACCATTCTGTAAACCCTAGAGGTGGTTGTGCGTGAAAATCGAGATCAGCAGTTACTCAGACCAGCCCGTCTGGCACCAACAACCATGCCACGTTCAAAGTCACTTAAATCCCCTTTCTTCCCCATTTGATGCTCAGTTTGAACTTCAGCAAGTTGTCTTGACCACGTCTACATGCCTAAATGTATTAAGTTGCTACTATGTGATTGGCTGATTAGCTATTTGTGTTAACAAGTGATTGAACAGGTGTACCTAATAAAGTGGCCAGTGAGTGTGTATATTCTGTATATTTTAATTGTCACCTGCAACCTGAATTTTCTGATTTCCTTCACATAAATAAAACAATGAAACATTTTAATAAACTGGCACAGAAACTAACCATTTAATGATCAAATGTTCATTTAATTCGGACTGAAGATTTCTTAAAAATAGTGTTAAAATCCTGTCTCGTCTCGATCTCGTGAGCTAAGTGTCTCATCACACCCTACCTATGTTTAGGAAGGTAGAAAAGTGGCCTTTATTTCTCTTTGTGCTTTGTTTGTTATGTAATCTAGTGAGTATGATTATCGGATGTTTTGTTTATTGCTTTGGCCATGCTCTCCCTGACGCCTAATTTACCTGATTGATGAATAATGAATTCTCTGTAGACTGTATCAGCTGTGGCAATAGTCACCTTTGGGAGTGGGGAAAGAAGGAAGTCTTTTTTTGCTGCCCTCAGGTTTCCCTTCAGGCAGGTTAATAATTCAGGTTTTTTCATTCACATTTAATCTGTGATAACGAACTTCAGAGAACTCTGGAGTTTTTTAAGATGTAAGAAATTTGATGAGCGAACATGGCTTGACAGCAAATTTGCCACAAGTTCACATACCCACTGCCCAGTAACACTGACTTTAATGTTGGTAAATTTATATGCTTAGTTAACATTAGGGTATTCAATATCTGAGACTGCGGGCCTCCCCTTACTTTATTTGGTTTGCTTAGTTTCAGTAATACATAGCTGTCTGACGTAACTTCAATACCAAATACATAACAAAGGCCTTAAAGCATTTATCAGTACCTGAAACCGTAAAATATCTCAAAACTACTGTATCTCTGAACTCCCTCTTTAACCAGATCACACATTCAGCTATTGTATGTGATCTCCCTGGGGAGGCCCACCACCCACTTTGAAAACCCCTGCATTAGGAACTTCAAATAGCAGGGTTGGTTGTTCTCTCTCTCGTTACCACAGTGCATTGTAACATCCGTTCATTGAAATAAAGTGTGTCCATAGATCCCGACCACAAACCATTTACCTTGAAACCATCGTTTTGTCGTCATGTAATTAATGCTGCTTGAAACATCGAAATTCACCAGTGAAGTTGCAAATGTTGCATTGAAAGTACATTTAAGTTTGTTTCCACTACCTACAACACCTACATGTTAATACACAAAAGAATATTTCTGACTCAGGTCAGTTGAACTTACGCACAGACTGCTGGTGGCCATTGCTGCTGCTGCTTGCAATTTCTCTTAAATAGGCAGACTCCTGAAATCCACATCTGATGCTGAACATCATGGGTGACATATCTTGCTCCGTAGGAACACAGAAAATGTAGACATTAATTTATTATTTCATTCACATGTAATCTGTTATAAACAGCTTCAGAGATCTCTGGAGTTTCTGGATCTAGGAAATATGACGAGCAGATTTTATTGCTAGTAGGACTCACCTCTTAAGCTCAGAGGCTTTCCATTGTTCTCTTTCACAACCTGACCCAGGCGAGTTAACAGCTCTGGAAGTTCAAGGTTTTTCCTCCACAGAAACCTGTAGTGACATTTTCTGATCATCTCCTTTAAGGGAGGATGGTTCATGTATTTTTCCATGAAACCTGAGCTCTCCTCTCTGGGTGTTGATATCAGAACCAGTGAATGATCAAATGATCTATGACTGAAGAGTTCCAGGACTCTGCAGAGCCTCAGTTTGTGTTCCTCAGTGAAGTCTTCAGGCTGTAGAACCAGCAGGAACACATGAGGTCCAGGATCAGAGAGTCTCACACAGTTTTCTAGAGGTCTTCTCAGACTCTGTTGTAAGATGCTGGGAAGCAGCAGATCTGGGGTGTTGATCAGAACTATTTCTTTCCCCTTCAATCGTCCACTGACTCTCAGACAGTCGTCTGGTTCTTCCTGAGTGTTGAACTTAGTCTCTCCCAGTATGAAGTTCCCCACTGAACTCTTTTCAGACCAGCTGTTCCCCAGCAGAACAACCCTCAGCTCAGACACTGAAAATAAATCACTGAATTAGGAAACACATAAGTATAGACTGAATCCATGCGGAATAAAATAAAATGGGGTTAACAAGAATTCAGGACGTCACAGCTATTAAGGTTTTACCAGTGGGTTTTGTTGTTGCACATCCACCAATGTGTCACTTAACCCCTAGTTACTCCAGAGGTGTGTGACCTCTAACTCTGAAACTATTTTGATCAAATCTACTTTTAAAATAAAGTCCTATCTCTAATATAAACCTGCTTCAAATAAAGACTTGTGAGTCGGCCAATATTACAAAATTAATTTTGTTATTTTAGAGAAAATGTGAAAATATCGAGTCATAAATCATATATATCATGGCATAGCCTAAATGTATTGAGATCTTTCTTTTATACCCGTAGCGCCCAGTCCTGCCTACAAACGCTGTAATTCTAGATTTTAATATGGAAGAAAATATTTTGACTCCGTTCTACTCACTGTTAGGTGGCAGGAATTCAAAGCTGCTGCTGCGCGTCACAGGTTCCTCTTCTGGCTCTGCAGGGATACAGAAAATGTAGATGATTATTCATTCATTCATTCACATTGAATCTGTAAGAAACCTGCTCATTACAATGATTGTTGGTGTCCACAAGTTGCATTAACATTTTCACTGCCTGAAAACACTGATTCAATTATTATTTACTCTCCCCGAACCCAGTTGATTATTGTCACTATCCTGTTCTGAGTATAATAATATAAACACAGACAACCCATGTTTATATTATTTTGGCCATGCCTTCCTCTTTTGATTCTTGTTTCTCTTTTTACGGGTTTTGGTTCTTGATTCTGAAGTTTTGGTTGAGTTTAGTTCTCTGTGAGTTCATTTATTGATCAGTTCAGTAACCGTTTCAATCCTGTCTGTTGTCTTGCATCCAGTCTTCTCGGTGTGTGTATGTAGTTTGACTTGGTCCTGTCTATCTGTGTCTTGTGTAGTAGGTACTATGTTGTTCTGTCTTCTGCATGTTCTGTGTGGTTGTTCTGGTCTGATCTATCCTGTTGATATTTCGCTGCCTGCCTTGGTTCTTTTCCTGTCTGAAAGGTCGAAAGGATCAAGTTGAGGTGGTTTGGGCATCTGGTAAGGATGCCTCCTGGACGCCTCCCTAGGGAGGTGTTCCAGGCACATCCAGCTGGGACGAGGCCTCGGGGAAGACCCAGGACTAGGTGGAGAGATTGTATCTCCACACTGGCCTGGGAACGATCCCCCGGTCAGAGCTGGTTAATGTGGCTCGGGGAAGAGAAGTTTGGGGTCTCATGAGATGTGTGTTTCATGTTTGGGAATGGAGCACGCCCGGGCAGCTCTTGAGGGGGCTGCCTGCGCCCGTTGCGAAGCCCTTTCCGTGCGGGTACTGAGGTACAGCATGGCTCTCTTTTCCGAGGATGGCCGGATGTGTTCTCCCTGTGGTGCGGGCCCTGCGGCCGCTGAGGCAGCCCGGCCGCTTCACTCATGGGGTTCACAGCGATGTCGGAGGATTTCGGGAAGGCTGAGGCTTTTTCCCAACCTTCATCCGCTGGCTGCGACGCTTCCTTAGTGTCGTAACCGACGCAGTTCGAGTTCCCTCGAAGGGGAACGTCTCGGGTTACGTATGTAACCCTGGTTCCCCGAGAAGGGGAACGAGACACTGCCTCGGCCCGCCGCACCTCTCCCCGCCTGAAGCGCCTGCTTCATAGTTTAAGCTAATGATGAGTGTAGGTGTGCTTTATACTCCTCCGGTTATTCCGTCACACCTTACCGTTCTAGCAACAAGCCAATAGGATTGGAGTGATTTCATTCACGTTCAGACCTGCTACGCCTAGAGGCGTTCCCATAGTGTCGTAACCGACGCAGTGTCTCGTTCCCCTTCTCGGGGAACCAGGGTTACATACGTAACCCGAGACGTTATATTGTGTGTATTTCTTGGTTGAATCTCTTCTTTGGGTTTCACATCCACTGTTTCTTCGGTTACAAAGCACAGCCTCAAATTAGTATTTCACTTTTCAAAGTATTGTCTGTGGCATCAAAAGCCACCAAGCTCTTGCCGAAACCCGGGATCGAACCAGGAACCTTTAGATCTTCAGTCTAACGCTCTCCCAGCTGAGCTATTTCGGCCGCTGTTGCTTTGTTGACCCACCAGAGGCCGATCTAGCATAGGATAACGTTTCTGATATAATGCAGCACAGGTACTCTTGACTTTTGAAGCAAATATTTTGATTATTTTCTCACATTATTAAAAACAATTACTTTTACTTAAATAGCATTTTAATCCAGTGTCTACAAACGGTTTCCTGAATTAGATGGAATATGTAGTGCGGGGTGAGGGGGTCCCTCCTCAGGGCTATCTAATCCCTGTACATCCAAAGCGAGAACTGTGTCCGAGTACCCGGCAGTAAGTCGGACTCTTTCCAGGTGAGGGTTGGCCTTCGCCAGGGCTGCGCTTTGTCACCAATCCTGTTTGCGACAGTCATGGACAGGATATCGAGGCGTAGCCGTGGTGGGGAGGGGTTGCGGTTCGATGGGCTTGGTATCTCGTCACTGCTTTTTGCGGATGATGTGGTCCTGATGGCGTCATCGGCCCTTGACCTTCAGCTCTCACTGGATCGGTTCGCAGCAGAGTGTGAAGCGGTTGGGATGAGGATTACCACCTCTAAATCTGAGGCCATGGTTTCAGCAGGAAACCGGTGGAGTGCCAACTCCAGGTAGGGAATGAGTCCTTACCCCAAGTGAAGGAGTTCAAGTACCTCGGGGTCTTGTTCACGAGTGAAGAGAGACTGGAGCAGGAGATTGGCCGCAGAATTGCACTCGCTTTACCGCACCGTTGTGACGAAAAGAGAGCTGAGCCGTAAGGCAAAGCTCTCGATCCACCGGTCAATTTTTGTTCCTACACTCACCTATGGTCATGAAGGCTGGGTCATGACCGAAAGAACGAGATCGCGGGTACAAGCGGCCGAAATGGGTTTCCTCAGGCGGGAGCTCAGAGTAGAGCCGCTGCTCCTTTGCGCTGAAAGGATCAAGTTGAGGTGGTTTGGGCATCTGGTAAGGATGCCTCTGACGCTAGGAGGTTCAGGCACTCCTGGACAAGGCCTCCCTAGGAGAGATTGTAGACACTGGCCGGAACGTCCCCCGGTCAGAGCTGGTTAATGTGGCTCGGGGAAGAGAAGTTGGGGTCCCCTGCTGGAGCTGCTGCCCTCTTACCTGAAGAAGAAGTCTACCAGCATGTCCGGCAACCAGATGTACAGAAGGTGTGTTTTTCTTGCCCTCGGTACATCACGGATAGAGATTCTCATGAGATGTGTGTTTCATGTTTGGGAATGGAGCACGCCCGGGCAGCTCTGAGGGGGCTGCCTGCGCCCGTTGCGAAGCCCTTTCCGTGCGGGTACTGAGGTACAGCATGGCTCTCTTTTCCGAGGATGGCCGGATGTGTTCTCCCTGTGGGCGGGCCCTGCGGCCGCTGAGGCAGCCCGGCCGCTTCACTCATGGGGTTCACAGCGATGTCGGAGGATTTCGGGAAGGCTGAGGCTTTTTCCCAACCTTCATCCGCTGGCTCCGACGCTTCCTTAGTGTCGTAACCGACGCAGTTCGAGTTCCCTCGAAGGGGAACGTCTCGGGTTACGTATGTAACCCTGGTTCCCCGAGGGGGAACGAGACACTGCCTCGGCCCGCCGCATCTCTCCCCGCCTGAAGCGCCTGCTTCATAGTTTAAGCTAATGATGAGTGTGTACAGGTGTGCTTTATACTCCTCCGGTTATTCCGTCACCTTACCGTTCTAGCAACAAGCCAATAGGATTGGAGTGATTTCATTCACGTTCAGACCTGCTACGCCTAGAGGCGTTCCCATAGTGTCGTAACCGACGCAGTGTCTCGTTCCCCTTCTCGGGGAACCAGGGTTACATACGTAACCCGAGACGTTATATTGTGTGTATTTCTTGGTTGAATCTCTTCTTTGGGTTTCACATCCACTGTTTCTTCGGTTACAAAGCACAGCCTCAAATTAGTATTTCACTTTTCAAAGTATTGTCTGTGGCATCAAAAGCCACCAAGCTCTTGCCGAAACCCGGGATCGAACCAGGGACCTTTAGATCTTCAGTCTAACGCTCTCCCAGCTGAGCTATTTCGGCCGCTGTTGCTTTGTCGCCCACCAGAGGCCGATCTAGCATAGGATAACGTTTCTGATATAATGCAGCACAGGTACTCTTGACTTTGAAGCAAATATTTTGATTATTTTCTCACATTATTAAAAACAACTACTTTTACTTAAATAGCATTTTAATCCAGTGTCTACAAACGGTTTCCTGAATTAGATGGAATATGTAGCGCGGGGTGATGGGGTCCCTCCTCAGGGCTATCTAATCCCTGTACATCCAAAGCGAGAACTGTGTCCAAGTACCCGGCAGTAAGTCGGACTCTTTTCCAGGTGAGGGTTGGCCTTCGCCAGGGCTGCGCTTTGTCACCAATCCTGTTTGCGACAGTCATGGACAGGATATCGAGGCGTAGCCGTGGTGGGGAGGGGTTGCGGTTCGATGGGCTTGGTATCTCGTCACTGCTTTTTGCGGATGATGTGGTCCTGATGGCGTCATCGGCCCTTGACCTTCAGCTCTCACTGGATCGGTTCGCAGCAGAGTGTGAAGCGGTTGGGATGAGGATTACCACCTCTAAATCTGAGGCCATGGTTCTCAGCAGGAAACCGGTGGAGTGCCAACTCCAGGTAGGGAATGAGTCCTTACCCCAAGTGAAGGAGTTCAAGTACCTCGGGGTCTTGTTCACGAGTGAAGAGAGACTGGAGCAGGAGATTGGCCGCAGAATTGCACTCGCTTTACCGCACCGTTGTGACGAAAAGAGAGCTGAGCCGTAAGGCAAAGCTCTCGATCCACCGGTCAATTTTTGTTCCTACACTCACCTATGGTCATGAAGGCTGGGTCATGACCGAAAGAACGAGAATAGGATAACGTTTCGAAATCACAAAGTTTTACCACATATGTAAAACTAAAACATGACATTTTCTCAGTAAGTAAAGTGTAACTGTACTGTAAAAGGAGTCCTAGTTTGTTTTCATGGTATTACTAGGGTCTTACCCTATAATCGATAATAGATTTCCCAAACCTTTTAGGCAATCACACATTTGTACCATATTGTGTGTGTTTGTTGGTGTGACACAAGGAACTCAATAATATCCACGATCGCCCTCACATATATGTAATTCCTTGCCATTTGCCCCTCCTTGACAAGTGTGGAGACCTCAGCACCTTTGGCATTATGAGCACAATATTCCTTCTAGAGAGCACTGCATATCAAATGTTCCTTGCTGGATGTATGTCTTGATAAAACCTTCGGTGTTTTCCATCGTAGGTTTCCAGTTAGAGAAGCCCGTGTTGGTGAAGGCTTTGTCCGCGTTAGCACTAGACCCATTATTATTAAACTTCTGACATGGAAAGCAAAATGCACCATCAGCAACCACTGAATATTCCAGGCACTCTCTTCCATTAAACCAGCTTCTGTTAAATGAGCGTTTTTGAGTATTAAGCATCCCAGTAGGTTTGGACTGTAGGTGGTTGGCTGGGCTCCTCTGTCCCAAGATCATGGGACCATTCTGACCCTCAGCTGGTGGAGCTAGCAGTTTAAGTTTGGGCTCGGCAAAATCTTTGCTGCTATTGGGGCTACTGGCCTCAGCTGGAGTCTGTATAGTGTTTGTATTAATTACAAAGCCACGTTTTGATATCCATCCTGGATGGATCCATCCTGGACTGCTTTTTGGCAAAGCAAACAAGCTTATGTAAAGATGAAATTTCTTTGCCAAATAACTGCTACCATAACTATTTTTCATGCAACCTAGCTTGAGTGGTAAGGTTTTGTTTTTTTATCACATCGCGTACAGGATGCCAAGAGGTTCCATTCTAATAAATACATCTCTTGAAAATGTCATGCAGCACTATGTAGCAGAGATGGGGACTCGAGTTAGAGACTCGGACTCGAGTGCGACTTAACTTGCACACACAGTGACTTCAGACTCGACTTGAGACTCGTCCTCAAAAGACTTCAGACTCGACTCGGACTTGAGGTGTGGGACTCGTGAACAATGTTTATTTTTAGGAAACGTCTGATGAGCATGCCGTTTTTCCCTCCCTCCGTTACCTATAACCTGCCTACGTAACACGTAGCATCTGCTGTGCGCAGCCGCACATGAGAGAGGAAAACAAACACCGGCAGATGCTGAGCCATTCATCATAAACTTTGGATTTAAAACTTAAAGACCCAAACAAAGAAACGATAAGTAACCTGTGGTGAGTAAACACATCCAACTCAGCATTGGCCATTCTTGCTTCAGCTACGACCTACGAAGGTTAACTCCAACTGTCGTTCATTATGAAAAGATGAATGAGCGTTCTTTACTTGCAAAACTTGCGGTGGTAGATTAACGTAATCCTTTACATCCCGCTGGCTGCCATCACGTTAACTATTACCATTGACTGGAAAGAGGTTACAGGTTTATTGTTGATCATGTAACCTTATAGTTTTATTTAGTTATAACATTACACTGGTTTGAGATTGTGGGTTGTGTTGACTTACAGTAGTTTAAGCTGTCATTGATTGCATTGCACATTACATAGTCGTGCTCTGTAAGTTAAAAACAGGTTACAGCTTTATTGTTGACCATGTAACTTTACAGTTTTATTTAATTAACTTTACACTGGGTTTGAAAATCAACAGGGTAGTTAGTAATAGTAATAGTTTATAAGCTTATAATGAGTCATTAATTGTAGACACACTGTGCATTAGGCTACATGGTTGTGCGTTAAAAACAGACAGGTTTTTTGTTGATTATGCAACATCACAGTTTTATTTACTTAACGTTACACTGGGTTTTAGAGTCTGGAGAGTGTTTTGACTTACAGTATTTAATAAGCCGTCAATAATTGCATTGCACATTACATGGTGCTCTGTAAATGAAAAACAGGTTAACAGTATTCCTTATAGCTATGCAGTTGTATAAGCAATCTGGATTGAACTCAGCAGGTAATACAACAAATAACCACGAGAGACTTGAGACTTGACTTGGACTCTAGCTCAAAGACTTGTGAGCATCTCTGCTATGTAGTGGGAAAAGATGGATCAAAAAACAAGTTTCAAATATTTTCTGGGTGAAAATGTCAAAGAAGGTGTTTTCAGTAGGCTACTGTCGTCTCTATGACACTTGTATCTTGGCCAATATTTTGTTTTTGCTATTTTTCAATAGGGTTCATAAAACTTACACTGGTGGGGCAGAAAATACAACTGAGGGGGCAAAGCCCCTTGTTGCCCCCTTGTGTTGCCAGGCCCCTCTCTGTGTCATGTTTCAGCGAGGGTGGGCATAGGGCTCAGCGTCTCCTCCACACACACACGCAGAGACACATGTTAGCAAGAGCTCATCACTTCAACAAACTCTCAGAAGTGAAACCACATCGGCAGATGCAAGACGGGAGCTCCTTGTTTGTGGCTGTGTGGGTGGAGTCAGATATTCCGTTTAAAAGGAAAAAAATGATACGTCAAATCAGGTATTGTATACAAAGAGGAGTGCTGCCTAACTGACAGTAGCCGCTGTCAAACCCATTTATACCATTATGTGTGTTCAGCAGCATGTGGAGGCTGTCAAGTAATCACCTGTCTGATGGGGATAATTCACAGTACATTACATTACATTTATTCATTTAGCTGAGACATTTATCCAAAGCAACTTACCATTGCTATATATATCAGAGGTCACACGGCTCTGGAGTACCTAGGGGTTAAGTGTCTTGCTCAGGGACACATTGGTGTATGTGGGAATTGAACCCAAGTCTCTCACCTCAAAGTCAATAAGAGCAAGAACATCAGGATAAAGGTGACCTGCTCTTCTGCTGACCTCTGCCCAGTTGGTATTTACGATCCTGACTTCTTGGTACACCTGGGTTTTCAGAAATGTCCAGTGATCTGGAGTAGTAGTAGTAGCAGCTCTTCCACTTGTGCTTCACCAAATCTGTGTTAAAACAACTGTTCTCCGCATCTGGCCAGCTTTGGAAGTTGACAATTTTCATGGCCAGCAGGAGTCCACGTTCTCCATGCTGTGCAGAAGCTAACTCATATATCCAAGTGTAGCCTGAAAATGGTTGTCCCTTTCTGGTGATGGCTGAGCGTTTCAGATTAGGACTGTTAGCTTCTAAATTTCTGCTGTCTTCATGGAGGCCTCATCACCTCACTCTCGGATAGTGGGATCTCCGCGGCCCTCTTCTTGTCCAATAGAGGTTTGTGGGATTTCAATGCTGTGTGAGGTTTTTGTTCCTACAAACAAAAGAGCCCTCTCGCCTGTCCAACCATACGTCCGTACAAATGAAGCAGTGCGTTGCTCCTGCATTCTCGTAAAATTCAAGCCAGTCATGTCGTTCATCCGTTTCACTAACCTTCCATAAAATATCTTTGTTTTTTGTTGTCTGTCTGTCTATTTATATCCACCTCAACTCATTTTACAGGCTTTTGTATATTTTGAAAACAACACCAGATTGTAGTAGCTAAGTTGTTCATACTTAAAGTGAAGCTACTCAGTAAGGAGTAGGTGTGCATGCGATGTGTCTTTTTATTGGTTAGAATTCTAAACTTCCACTGTCAATCAAAACAAATACGGCTCTACAGCCAATAGCATCTTTTCAATCATAGTCTGGCCATACATTGTGCGTTTCCCTGTCCACCAAAGTGGCAGATGGAATGATGATTTTACCCGCCACTGCTAACAATTTACCCACCTGTGGCAGGTGGCGGATGCTAATTTCAGACCCTGCAATAATTGTAAGAGTGTTTTCATTTTGAATTGTCCACTATTAAATAGTTTTATAGTATTTTAATAACTTACTGTTGCAATGCATTTATTGTGAATTGTCCCCAGAAATAATTGCACATACATTTGATTATTTCTAAATTGCATGATACTTCAAATGTGTTGATATTGATTCAATATGTAATATTTCTTATTTTATTTATTTATTTATTCATCCACCACATGATTACATTTTCTTTCTGATGACTAAATGTGCTTAAATTGTAAAACACTGAAATGGAAAACCTGGCAACAAATTAAAACAGATTTCATAGGGTCCACGGTCTCGTCGCCCGGAATGTGAATGAAGCCCCATCAGCAGAGGTGGGTAGAGTAGCTATAAACTGTACTCAAGTAAAACTACTGTTACTTTGCAAAAACAAGTACTCAAGTAAAATTAAAAGTGGTTATCAAAATAACTGCTTAAGTAAGAGTACAAAAGTATTTACAACAAAAAGTACTTGAGTAGTGAGTAACGTAATAAATAAGAAATAAATAACAGTGGGTCTTTTCCCCCATGTTCTTTATTTGATGTGGATATGACTAGAATTATTTCAGATGGTCTTTGCAAGTAAAGAAGTGATGATACACTCCTGATTAGATAACCTGTCACATTTACAACAGAACAAAATTCCCAGTGTGTATCCATTAAGTGTGATTACAAAATACTACATTAATATTATAGTATGTTAGAACTCTAATAAGTAAAGATTGTTTAAAAATATAAATTGTTTTCTTGGTGCGTCTTATGATTTGGCAAACAAATGAAATTACATAAAAATTCGGTTTTGTTTCAAAATTTATTGCCTTCTTAAATACAGGTGTGTTCCCTTAAAGTAACATAGTGCAAAGAAAATAAAACACATAATAACAAATACACGATAAAAGCAAGAAAATACTTAGGGAATAAAATACACGTTAAAAGTAAATAAAATAATAATATATATATAATAATAAAATAAAGTAATAAAATATATAAAAAAGAATGAAATAAAATTAACTAAAATCAGGAAAGGCTCTTCTATAAAAGTATTTTTTAGGAGGGGACTTAAAAGAGTTCACTGACTCTGCAGCCCTGATTTCCTCAGGCAGGCTGTTCCAGAGTCTCGGGGCCCTGAATGCAAACTGCTCCCTTTAGTTTTTAAGTACGTGCTGGTGGCTAAAAGGTCAGAGAATATTGTGTGTAGCTATTTATTATTAAACATATTAGCATGAACACAACAGACACTGCTCTCTGTCTGCTCAGTGTCAGCGCGGTGTAGCCTACTGACTTCAGAACTGAAACCTGCTGTACCAACCCGGTTTCATCCCACATCGTCAGATACTGACGCTTTGAGAAAACCTGACAAAGCGTCAGTATGGGACGACCTGGGATGAGACCGGGCTGGCTGCACATTGCACAACATTTTAATCTGTAGCCAAAATGTTACAGTATATAGTATTTGAAAGACATACTGCTGTGGCCATTACTCTTCTCTAACAGAGTCATGCGGATAGCCTACATGGCTGCGGTAAAGTGCTGAAGTAGTACAATGAATGTCTCCAAATGTAGCAAAGTAAAATAGCCTAATGATTTTTCACTTAAAAAACTACTCAAGTAAGTAAAAAGTATGATACATTAAAACTACTCTCACAAGTCCAGTTTTCTCAAAACAATTACATGAGTAGGTCTGGAGGAGTAAATGTAACTTGTTACAACCCACCTCTGATCAGGAGGTAGTAACTTTAGCAATAAAAATGTGGAGAAACGGAGAACGTGATGAGCCTAAACAAAATTAGTGTGCCGCTGTTAAATATATCTGATCTATTTAACACATACAGTACAAAGTACTTTTGGTAAAATACATCCAGAGTGATGATTAGGATGATATGAGATCAGAGAAAGTCACATCAGGGTGATTTACTTGCCTACAAACGGCATGTGTCCCCACGCACAAAAGGTGTGACCTAATTCCTCTGACATAATGTAATAATATTTAGCATAATAATAGCATTCTTGAACCCAAAATCCATGTTACAAAGTGCTTCACATCGGCAGCAAAATAAAACATAGAAGTCATCAGGTTTAAAAAAAAAAACAATTTGGTGCATGAAAAGGAATACAGTGTAGGTAAAGGTAAGAAAAAACATAATGGAACAGTCATTTTCTAGTGAAACTGGACATGTGGTGTGTAACATGTGGACAGTGAGCTCAGACAGTGTGTCATCCACAACTAATAAAGTCTTACTGGACTGAGAAGATGATGAGCCCCCCATGACGTCACTCTGCTGAAAGACCAGAGGCCGACTGGGAACCAACTGCTGGGTTTGAAACCTAAAGAGAGAATAATGTAAAATGTAAAATTATCTTGTTTGTTAACTTGTTTTACCTCCTCTGACGCTGCCTCACATTACATCAGCAAACCTCCTAACACAACACACACACACACACACACACAAAGCAAGTATAACATCAGTTTGCACGTGTAATAACCATTAGGGCTGAACGATTTTGGAAAATAATCTAATTGCGATTTTTTTAACCAATATTGTGATTGCGATTTAATATGCGATCATTTTTTAAGCTCTTTATCTTCTTTATTGTTCAAAACAGACAAGCAGTAAATCATTGAATGCATGACCAACACAGTATTAGGTAGATTTAACATATACTGTTCTTTCCTGTAGGCCAGGACCACGTCAACACATTCTCACTCCCCAACTCGTCACATATTGACGCCTGGTCCAGGCCCAAAACCCTGTCCTGGTTTTGAGAACGGGTTGCCTATGTTATGATGAAATTATGTGATACATGAATTATTATTATGAGCAATGGTGTAGAAGAAGTATCAAATTATATTAATTTTATATTAATAATTTCAGAGAAAGATCATTTGAGTCAGGTCGTGGCATTAAATAATCATCAGGTAGGCCTAATTACAGACGACAAGAAAAGTAAACTCACCAAAGTGTGTTATACAGTAAGCGCTCAACACTAAACCCACAGTTCAACCGCCAATTAATGAGTCCTTATCTCATTTCAAATCTCCACAAGAGTCCATCTCTCAACAAAAACGGTCTGGGTATCTCTGGATAATCTGTTTTTTGTTTCAAAACGAAAAACCAAATAACCGTTTTTGGTGTCAGAATCAAAAAACCAATTAAAAACAGCCCATTTTTTCGTTTTTGGCGATTCATTTTATTGTTATTTCTTTTTGAACAAAGTATGAAGAGAGTCTGTGAACTTCAGTCAACTCGTGTTTCGTTATAAACCAAAAACGGAAGTCACGTGGTCTGTTCCTTTTATGGAAGCAAAAGTAACCAGTAAACTCTTCAAAATAAAAGTAGCCCATGTACCATGTAGTTAAAGAGGTGATTTTAGACTAAAACTAAACTAAAATAAAGTTTTTTTAGTAAAACTAAAGTAGCACTGGGTGTGAAAAAAACACTTGAGTTAACTGAAATAAAATTAAAAATAATAAAATAAACTTTGCTATTTTCGCCAGTGTAAAATACTCATGTTAGTTAAGTTAATACTTTTAGTGCAGCCTGTAGTTCTCATAAGTTATGTAGGCATACTTATGTGTGAAACCTGGTGAGCATTACTGAGAGTCAAAAATTATCTCCAGCTCTGGGGCTTTCAGATCTTTTAATGCTTTTTTTGGGTTTAATTCTGTTTGAAGAACCAGCAGGGAAAGGCCGTGCTCTGAAGTGTTCGTACTTGTGTCAAGTAAAATAAAAGTGAAGTTGAGTCATTTAGTTTTTCCTCCTTGGTACTCATCTCAGGACCTCACAGATTTTCCCCAGTACCTGGAGGATGTGAGCCAGTGCAGGTTTAAGGACTGATGATAGTATCAAGGCTGGTCCCATCACCTACCGTCACCCTCTTCAAATTAACGCTGGACAGGCAGGACAAAGCAGAACACCACTCCTTCCTCCAGCACCAGAAAAGGCCCTGTTGTCACTTTCAGAATTATGGTAACCACACCTTGTAAATGTGGCGCTGTTTTTGTGGATTTGGATGATGTCAACTTATGTCTTTTAATACACATTTATATAATATACAGCAGGCTTTTGTGTACAACAGTACAGTGAAGCAGGGCTCTGCAGTGCAACTCTTTCACTCACATATGCTCAGAAATGATTTACAAGCACAGTGGGTTAGTGAAGACTAAAACCTACTGTAAATAATGTTAAGGTTATATTATACCAATAGTCATTTATACTAGTTCCTCCTCCAGGTTGTGGTTAGAGCCTCTGCAGTGGACAAATGTAGATTTAGTTCAGTCTACAACATTTTCAGGCCCATGTTGAGCATTCAGAGCCAGTAGTCTTCACATCATAAAACGGTCATTGCACTCAAGGAGAAGGAGCTCAGGCATATTATAAATATGCATAATAAATTTCTATCAATTAATTCTGTGCTACTTGAACATTTTTGGACTACTGTCCTCCTTAAGAGAAAGGTTAGCATAGCACTACAAGTAAATAAGCAAGTCTGGGAACAGATCCATGATATAATTTTATCCCATGGGATTTATTTATTTTTACACAGAGCACTTCTTTCCACGTCACGCAGCCCAAAAACAAGTAAACTGCCCCACCCTTAGCAGAGCCTAGCAGTTCTCATAAAAATAATCCCCAAATCAGGACACAAAAATCCACAGTTGATCAGGCAGGTAAAACAGCAGTGGCTATATAACCCTCAACTAATGCAGTAAATCATCCACCCAGCTCTGACTCCACCTCATTCAAGGAGCAGACGTTTAAGGCAACTCAGGGTATCAACCTCCACGGCCATTTGTATGGTGAACTCTAGCAGAACAGGCCATGCAGTCTACAGGGTCTTGGCGACAGGTGGTTTAAAATTCCTGTAATAAAAACAATTTAAAAAGTGTTCACAAAAGTCAGATGGCATACCATCCAAAATCCTAACCTGCTACACCACACTACAACACAATGCATCAAGAGAGATCCTGAGCGCTCCCTGAACATCAACTCTTACTGAGGTGATTGTCTCCAGGTGTGTGCCGCTACTGGAGAGGCAGGGTGGAGCTTACCTGAGAGGGTGAAACTAGATAGTGGCATTACCAGGCCGTAAGCCTTCACAACAAGAAAATAGATAACCACACAGGCTAACTAATTCACTGATATACAAGCTTACATTTAAACAGCTCGCCTTGTTATCAAACTGGAACCATCGCTTAATATTTAGTTTTATCAGAGTTACTAAGCAGCTAGCTATCAACACACAAACACAGTAGTTTTTTTGTTTGTCTTTTTACTAAAGGGGACCAGGACCAAACTCCCCTAAACACATGAGAAAGTCTGAGCACATTGTTCAGTCTTCTCCAGAGCAGCCTTTACTGCCAGTTAACAATCTGAGGAGTCATCAGTCAGATGAACACTGACCTTTATTTAGACATTAAACCTTTCATTCACAAACACCTCAGAAGAAAAAGCTTCTGATATTCCCTCTGTCACGTCACAGAATACCAACAGCAACTTCTAATGACATTTTCTCACATCTGATACAAATCAGCAGACTCAGAGCAGGACTGAGTTCTAACATATCAAGCATGTCCCACAAAACAAGCAACATGCAGGATAAAGAATAAAGATAGAACCACATCGACAGTGCTGGACATACTTTTGAAAACAAATTGCAACAAACACATAACCCACCAAATGATCAGGAACATTAAGACACAGTTACCATCGCATATTACATTCAGCCTCCAAGAAACCGATAGGATGACCAAGTAAACAGCAGATTTCCCCACAATACTCAAGTTTTTCCTTTAATGCTCACCAGGTTTCACACATAAGTAGGCCTACATAACTAATGAGAACTACAGGCTGCATTAAAATATTTAATCTACTTAACTAATATAATAAGTATATTACACTGGAGAAAACTGCAAAGGAAAATAAAAGGTTTACACCTCCACAGACTTGTTTTGGAAGAGTTTTGTTTTGACACATAACAGTGGAAGCTGAGAGTTTTTAGCAGCTACAGCATGATAGAAAGAGAAGCTGGAAGGCAGGTGAAGTTCTGCAAATCCTTCAAACTCAGTGATCAGCTTCCTCTGGTCGCAGTGCAGCCTTCTCTTTGATAGAAACACAAGTCAAAAGGTCAAAACCTTATTGCCTTTTGGCGCCACAGAAGGGGGCAGAGTGACCTCTGCTGGTTGTGCTACCCAATAAATATGTTAGGAAACTAAAATATGAATTAAATAATATAAACTTAAATAAATAGGCTAACTGCTATCCTAAGCTGCATATAACATTAGTTCACTTGTCTTAATCTGAAGTTACAGGTCACCAATGGCCTTACAAATGTTTAATTCTCCCCAACAGCCTAACATTACTATAACGTTATTTTAGTTTAGTTTTAGTCTATAATCACCTTTCTAATTACATGGTACAAGGGCTACTTTTATTTTGAAGGTTTTACCGGCTGCTTTCGCTTCCATAAAAGGAACAGACCACGTGACTTCCGTGACTGAAGTTCACAGACTCTCTTCATTCTTTGTTCAAAAAGAAATATCGATTAAATGAATCGCCAAAAACGAAAAACGGGCCGTTTTGAATCAGTTTTTTCGTTTTTTGATTCTGACACCAAAAACGGGTATTTGGTTTTTCGTTTTGAAACAAAAAACAGATAATCGGTATTTTCGTTTTTGTATTACAAACGAATTACAGATTATCCAGAGATACTCAGACCTTTGAGGTTCAAAACAAAAGTTGGCCAACAAAAATAAAATCAAGTGTGTGTGTGTGTGTGTGTGTGTGTGTGTGTGTGTGTAGGCAAAATTGTGATAATGTATAATAAATATATTGCATTGTGAATCTGAGATATATTTGGATTTTGATTGACTATATGTCTAATCATAAATCTAAAAATATGTGTGTGTTCTTTCTGTTGGCCCATAATAACCATGACAGAGCAGCATTTTCCTTTCACATTAACATTTTATTCCTTTGTCTGAAATCTATTTCTTCTTCATTTCATCTCATTTAGTTCATATAATAGGTTTGCTATTAAATATATGCAAATACTGTTCTGATTTAAATGATCGTTTTAAAAAGGGCTTATAAGTAGGCTATAATTCGGAGGAATAAATAATAAACCTGTTTTACCTATGTTGTTATAATTATTTTAAGGCACCCTACGTTTTTTATTAAGTTACTGTAATAATCCTAGTTCAAGTGAAAGGTTTTTAGTCAAATTACATAAAAAAAAAAATACAATACTTCGCGACGCCCGTGAAACTTTTCTCCTTCAAACAGCAAAAACTAAATGAACAGAGCTCCTTTTGTTTATCTGTGCGCAGAAGCAACGTTAGCTGTCGGCACAGTGTTGGCAGCAAACGTTACCGCTACTGGCGACACGCAGCAACACACAACTACTGAGCTGCTCTCTTTGCGTCTTTCTTGTAAAAAACATCCAACTATCCACAACAAGCACGTTGAGGTAAACCCCTCTTACCGGCGGGATCGCAGGTGTCCTGCAGGCAGAGCTGCTGAATCACTATCGGTGTCTGAACGGGAGGGCTCGTCACAGATGATGTCATCAGGTGAAAGGTCATCATGTGGGTCATTTTATTTACAGCGAAATTATTATTAATTCATTTTACTAATAGTTTGATTTAGCAGGCCTTCACAAAAGGACCTTTACAAATTAAAAAAATGAATGAATGAATTAAATTTGTCATTGACAAAAAGGCACTTTGGGCATCAAAGGGCACCCATTGCACCCCCCTCTGCACGTGCATGCTCCAGGATCTTTCATTCCCTCTAAAACGGCTGTGAGCTGCGCTTTATCAGAGTTGCTGAAGTGAACATTTGTGTAGAATTATGGTGATATTTCCGTCTGATCACAGAAGTGTTTTCAGTTTCGGTTTCCTTCCTCTGATGAAGATCAGTTCCTCTCATAGGCTACAGTCCCAGACGGGCTCTGTGTCTGTCAGAGAGGGGGGTAGCCTCAGGGGTGGACTGGTAATCTGTCATATATATAGGGCTAACTGATTTTTAAAAATGAGCCAAGGATCGGCCCACTCCCTCCCCCTTTGCTCGAGCTGTTTCTTGAGGGCCAAAAAAATCGCCAAATATGCGAAAATAACTGATATGTTTGGCACTGAAGCTGCATTAGCTTCAGCATAAGCTGCATAGCCTCCCCTGCAGAGAGCAGGCACTTGAAGGAGTAAAGGAGAGCCGTGGCCACTGAAAAATAGCTTGCACCAAGAAATGTTAATTAATAAATAAAATGCTATGAGAAAGGTTTATTTGCACAATAAGAAAACCTGCAATGCAATATAAATATAATGTAATATACATAATATATTTTTAAAAAGTAACTTAAGGTAAAAACAAGAATAAGCTACTGCATTACATTTAATTATATTTTTATATTCTGAATTGTCACCTGCCACCCAACTTATGTCCTTCCCTTTATAAAAAAATAAAGACATTTCCACCATAAATTGGTGCAGAAAATGTCTCCAGAATGCAGAGAATTAAGTTTTTAATGCTCAAAATCTTCTGGGACGGAGGGGTTGATTGAACATTTCATCAATATTTCTTTTTAAACTAAATTCGAATTAATTAAGCTAATTTATCATTAAGGTGAAAAGGTGCCACATGCACAAAGACTTTAGGCTACTTCAAGCATGCCTGCATGTATGTAGACTCTGCTGGGATTAAATTAAATTGCTTTACAGACGTACTTTGGGTGGCAACAGGGGGCGGGGATGAAAACATGTGAAAACCATAGACTGTATATAAAAAGGTGAAAACATGACAGATTTCTGGGCTGGGCTAAGCCCCCAATGTTTCAAGAGCCTGGAAACGCCCCTGGCTGTAGTAAAGGTACCCAGCTTGTTTGGTAGCTTGTTTAGAAGCTGCTTGGACAGTAAGTCACCCACTACAGCTAACATGGCGATAAGTGTGAACTGATATTAAGCTAATACTATAGATCTACCGTTTATCTGGTTTTGCTCGATAAGTTGTTAAGTGGCAGATCAGTGGGTTTGCTGCAGTTGAATATCTTAGTAAGAGCCGTCCTCTGTCCAAGATGAAACCTAAAATACTATGTCTCACATTGTGTTGATGGCCAGATTAAATGACGGAGAAAAGAAACCAGACATAAGAACATTTTTTAGTGCAACAAAGGCCAAGTAAGTACAAAGGTTTCCCCATATTAAGGTGATTTGGTAACATTACGGTGTCCGTGCTACACTAATAGAAATAGTAAGACTTTCCTGTGTGTACTCGGTGTGGCAGATCACTGTGTGGCTATGGCAACCACAGAAAGTACTACACTAGACAGTCCTCTTGGCACTCGCGCACCGGCTACAGACTGGCTTCGTTCAAATGAATGAGAGGTCTGCATTTTTTTCACGCTGAGCCAAAATGTTAATATTTTACCCTCAGTATGTTAAAACTGCTGTAGATGGTGACATTATGTTGGGCCTGAGTACTTATTACTGTTATCTCTGCCAGTCAAAGCATCAATACAGCACAAAATCTACAACTGACAACACATACTCGTAAGAGCTAATAGCAACTAGACTCCTAAACGTTCCTTTGTTTTGAAAGAACAAAATGGCACGATGAGTCAAACAAAGGTCATTTTATAGCTGTGAAGATAAGACACGGTGCTTTTTAACTTAGAGTAATAAACAACAGGATAGATTGTAGGTTTATAAATTAATAACAGATCATTATTAGAATGTGTAGATACAGATACTTGAAACAGGAGAACCTTGAACTTCCAGAGCTGTTAACACGTTTGGGTCAAACTGCAAAGGAGAACGATGGAGAGCATGTGAGCTGTGAAGTTTGTGAGGATGCAGGTTTAATCATGACAGATCAGAAGTCTTTGTGGCAGAAACTAAATATTCACCTAAATAAAACATTAAACTTTTGAATCCATGGATCAAAATCTTTTCTACTTTCCCTTTTTTGGATCTAAAGTCTTTAACGCCAATGTTACCGTCATAAGAGACCTAAGGGCTGTGACCGGCCTGCACTTGGAGCTTCTCCCACTTTATACAGTTTTTTGTGAGATTACATAAACCTGAAAGCAAGTGTCAGGTGGGACCGTGTTGTTCCTCATCTGATTTTGAACTTGTTTTAGCAGCTTCAAGCATTTTACAAAGGGAAAAAAGACTCAAGATGAAATGTTACATGTTTAGTTTGGTGTTTATTATTCTATGTATTTAAAACTCGGTGGTTGTGACTTCTTTATTTTGTTCTGTCCAGTTCTTTATGGAGCGCAGAGGTATTGTCATGTTGAACCGGGAAAGGTCTTGATGCAGTCTGGAACTCTTGACTTGAAATAAATGTCTTCTTTGAGTTTTTTCAAGGTTTGTTAATGTCTTAAAATAGGCAAGAGGCAGATTTATCTTTTCACATGGATACATTTCAGGAGAAAATCAAGAGATTGTTTCTTTAAATTTATTATAAAAATCTCTATCCACACTGTAAGACTACATAAGTCTGTCAGACAGAAATAGTCAAAGGTCTTGCACAATCATGTGATTCACATTTCAGCTAAATGTAGACAGATTGAATAAACTAAGACTACATTATAAATTTTGAGAAAAACACTTTTGATCCAAAAGAGTGGAGGTTGTTACAGACACAATAATAGTACACTTTATTTGATGGGTCCTTTTATGACTCTCAAGTTCGCCTTAAGCTGATCATACACGGGGGCAACTGTTTGAACAATCTAGCTGGTGTTAAGTCTGTGCGTGGCGGAGTCGTGCGGGAAGGGGATTACGGTAGTAATCTTTATTCATTACCATTGACGGCAACATTACCCAGCACCATTGCTGCAAAAGTTTCTCCGTGTATCATCAGCTTTACATCATAAAATATGACAAGCAGCAATAGTACATATTACAGCGAGTATGCTAGTTTGAAAAGATGAGCTTTGAGAGCAGTTTTGAATTTTGTAAAGAGTCCAGTTTGGGAGAGAGTTCCTGTGTTTAGGTGAAGTGTAGGAGAAGGCCCTAGCGCCCGTTGTACTGAGGTTGATGGTTGCTGTGGAAGACCTCAGGGAATGGAGTGTAGGTTAGGAGGGTTCTGTCCAATATTACACAGAGGCTCTTAACCAAATGGGGACAGGTATGTCGTCGGCTCCACTAATGGGGAGTGAGCTGATGTAGGTTTTTGACAGAGTAGATTTTGAACCAATGAGCAGTAGTTCAGTCTTACTATTGTTGAGTTGTACTTAATTAGTTGTCATCCATGTCTGTATGTCATGTAGACAGGCAGTGAGTGTACTGGGGGGGAGTGTGGAGCTGTAGTTTGTGGACACATAAAGCTGTGTATCATCAGCGTAACAGTGAAAATGGATGTTGTAGTGCCAGAAGATGTTGCCAAGAGGGAGGAGGTAAATGATAAATAACAGTGGTGCTAAAAACTGAATCCTCCACTCTGGAGGTTTCTGACCTGTAGTTTTGGATTTTTACATATTGTGTCCTTTTTGAGAGGTAAGAGGCAAACCGCTAATTCCAATATTTGCCAGAGGAGGACCTTTACTTTACTAACAGACTAGCTGGACTTGTGGCATATATTATAGATGTAGGCCTAAACACCTCTGTTGGATCCAGCTCCATGTAGAATCACGTTCAATTAAATTAATTTCAATTCTGTTCAGTTCAGGTGGAAACACATAAGAAAAAAGAAAACACACAAATGGCACACCCAAAAGTATATAAAAAAATGAAATCCTGTATCTGTGGCCGGCCTACCTGCTCGTCTACCTGCCTACCTGCCCATGAACATGTGTTTTGGGGGAGTGGCTTTAGACAGAGGCCTGAAGGGAGGCGGTGGAATTATTCTTGGCTGACACTTTCAAAATCTAGCTGTCTCTTGCTAGTTTCCCCGACATTAACTACCCTAGCAAAAAGGTTGATCTCTGTAAGGACCCTTTACATAATGTTGTAAGAATAACAAGCTGAGCCAGCCAGTGACAAAAAAGCACATTTGGTAGACATACTATTGAGGGGCACAATCATGTGCAGAAATGACATTGCAGCTATTGCAGCCCTTTTAGCAGCTGCCAGCTGAGGTGATGTACTAGAATAATTCCTAAACTTTCTGTAATAATTTCTGTTTAAACCTCAGATTATGGCCCAGGTTTGAAAATACCGGAATTACCCTTTCATCAGCCTAACAAGCTGTAAAACTCTTCATGTGTGTTCTTTTGTCTCCACACTGTGTGAGTACAGAAATACACAACATAATAAAAATAACAGAAACATCAACAGCACAACCAAAGCAAATGTCCATTTTCTTCTCTTACGATTGTACTCTTCTTGGAGCTTTCCGAAGCTTGTTTTAAGCTCCTCCAGGTTCTGTTTATCCTCCTGATGTACTCTTTCCCAGATGTCCTTTCTTTCCTTGTCCCAGGCGTCTCGATCTCTCTTATTGTCTTTTCTACACAGGTCCAGTTTCCTCTCAGCATTTTCTCTTTGCTCTCTTTCTGATTTAACTATTTTCTCTGAAGTTTCCAGTTTTCTTCTCCATTCCTGTCGCTGAGTTTCTACTTGTTTTTTCCATCTCCTTTCTTCTTCCTCCCGTTCTTTCTTTCTCTCCTGACGCTCCTTGTTGATGCATTCATCTTTGTCCTTTAGCTGTTTTGATCTCAGTTTTCTCTCCTGTTCAATTTCTTCACGCTGTTCGTCGACTCTCCTTTTCAAAGTTTTCAAATCTTCCTCATGTTTTCTCCTGATGTCTTCATCCTCTCTCTTCATCTCTTCTTCCTTCTCTTTCAAAATCCTCTTCACCTGCATTTGTATGAATTCCTCTGTGTTGTAACAGCCGCCATTTTGCTTCCCCATGGCTTCGATCTTGAGCATCAGCTCACTGACTTGTGAGCGATTTGTGTGATCTTTGTTATTGAACACCTGGTATCTCCCTCCACAGTCAGCTATGAGATTTTTAACAAAGCCATCACAGTCTTCGATATCAAATGACTGACTGTCCAGTTCATCTCCTCTGGCGAGGATAACGATGATGAAATCTCCAGACTTCTTGCCAAAATATTTCTTGATCAGTTCCACAGAGTCTTTTTCCTCTTGTTTAAAGTTCCCAATCTGCAGAACCAGCAGGAACACATGAGGTCCAGGAGACAACATGCTGAAGCATTTGTAGAGCTCCTGTTGGACGTCATCATCAGACAAAGTTTTATCAAACAATGCGGGGGTGTCGACCACAGCGACAGGCCGTCCATCAATCTCTCCTGTTGCTTTCTCACAGGACTTGGGGACAGTCTTCTGGAGGGATTTAAAATGTTCTTTGCCTAAAATGGTGTTTCCTGTTGCACTCTTCCCACTGCCAGTCTTCCCAACCAGCACCATCCTGAGAGGCTCTCTGCTGTGATCATCTATTCCTTTCTCACTTTTCTTTTTAACATCCTGCAGTTCAGCTTTAAGTCTTGTGTTAATGTTCTCCTGCTCTACAGCCTTCTCCATCTGAGCCCTGGTGAACATGTCCTTTGTGAAGCATCTGGATCCTTCAACTCTCATCTTTTCCACCATGTCCAGCAGCTCTGGGATCTGCTGCTCGTCCTTGATGTTGAGAACAACATCTCTTCCTCCACAGCTCTGACGGAGCTCCTGGATGTCCTTGTTTTCCTTTACAAAGTTAACAACAGCTGGAGCTGCAGGATCTGACTCCACAGTGAACAGAATCATGGTGAAGTCATCGACTCGAGAGCTGAATGTGTTCTGGATGGTCTTTAACTCTCCCTTGTCTTCATCAGTGAGGGGACCCACAGGTAGGACCAGGATGAAGACATGGACGCCCTCAGGATCACAGAGGGAGATACACCTGAGTGATTCCTCCATCACTGCCTCCTGAGGTTTTCCATACAAGGCAGGCAGCTCCACCAGGGAAACCCAACGTCCACACACCTCTCCCTGATGTTTAACACACTCTGATGAGTTGGAGACTGAATGAAACTCTGTCTGACCTAAAATGGCCTTGGCTGCTGAAGTCCTTCCTGCTCCTCTCCTCCCACACAGAACCAGGTTTAAAGCTGGTTTGATGTGTTCAGACTTTGGTGTCATGATTAAACCTGCATCCTCACAAACTTCACAGCTCACATTCTCTCCATCGTTCTCCTTTGCAGTTTGACCCAAACGTGTTAACAGCTCTGGAAGTTCAAGGTTCTCCTGTTTCAAGTATCTGTATCTACACATTCTAATAATATCTTTTAAGGGCTGGTCTGAAACATCTTTGTCCATCAAACCTGGACTCTCCTCTCTGGGTGTTGATATCAGAACCAGTGAATGATCAAATGATCGATCACTGAAGAGTTTCAGGACTCTGCAGAGCCTCAGTTTGTGTTCCTCAGTGAAGTCTTCAGGCTGTAGAACCAGCAGGAACACATGAGGTCCAGGATCACAGAGATTCACACAGTTTGTCACATGTTCTGTCAGCTTCTCTTCAGAGACGTTGGGATGCAGCAGATCTGGGGTGTTGATGAGAACTATTTTTTTCTTCTTCAACCGTCCTCTTTCTCTCAGACAGCGATCTGGTTCTTCCTCAGTGTTGAACTTAGTCTCTCCCAGTATGAAGTTCCCCACTGAGCTCCTCTCAGACCAGCTGTTCCCCAGCAGAACAACCCTCAGCTCAGACACTGAAAAGAAAACAATCAATAAGAAAATCTTGGTCAGTATGGACTTCAACCAAAATGAAAATAATACAATTGGACATGTAATTGCTATTATAAAGCTTTTTAAACACCTTCTTAAAGGTGGACTTCAGAGAACATGTGAGCTGTTATCATCTTGAAACTTACAAATTAACCTGTGAATTTGCACAAATTTAAATAAAATAAAATGTGAGTTTGTACCAGGCAACCTACAAACACTGTAATTCCAGATGTTAATATACAGAAGAATAATTCTGACTCAGTTTAACTCACTGGAGGGTGGCAGCAATCCATAGCTGCTGCTCCGCTTCACAGGTTTCAGATCATCTGAAGCTGTAAGGATACAGAACACTGATTAATTCACACATAATCTTTAATTAAAGGGACACTGTTTTGGACAGGGCACATTGCTGTTGATTATGCTGAAATTTTAATAGTTTTAACTAAATCTAGTAAAAACCAAGACCAAAAGAAGACATGTGGGAATAAGACATAGTTCTGTCTTTGATCCACATAAAGTCTGCAGACAAAACTCAGAGCAACATATGGGGAAGTTGATTATACAAGGTTGCAGATTTAGTTATGCATGTAATACAACTTATTTTTACCCTGGACCAAGGAACACAATATTTTATTTAGATTTTAAGTCAATGGTACGGAGCTTTGAAAGGTAAAATATACAAATATGCAACTTTTGCACAATTTCACACATAGTCAACTAGTTCTTGACTCTATCTGCAGTAAGAACCCCTCGGTTATGAGGAAAATGAGTTACAAATGAACATGTTCAAAGGAATGCTACTATGTTAACATTACATTGCATCCATTTAGCTGACACTTTTTATCCAAAGCGACTTATCATTGCTATACATGTCAGAGGTCGCACGCCTCTGGAGCAACTAGGGGTTAAGTGGCTTTCTCAGGGACACATTGGTAGATATGTCGCAGTAGGAATTGAACACCAAAGGTAAGTGTCTTATCCACTGTGCCAATGCCACTTCCGGTAATGCTGGTTATAATAATGAACCAAAAGAACTCTTTTCTGCAGAAGTGGATGTGGAGAAACCAAATGGCTTGTAGTGCAGGTGGTGAGAGCAGACAGAGTGTTACCCACACTTACGAAGTCTGACTGGACTCACCTGGTGCTGCGGCCGCCATGATGTCACTCTGCTGGAAAGTGAGACTGCTGGCTCTGAAGAACCTGAACAGAGGACAACATTTAAACTGTCTTCTTAGTTAACTTGTCTTACATCGTCTGCTGCCTCACATTACTTCTTCTAAAGCTTCTTTGAGTAAAACTACTGTTTGACCCAAAACTTTACTGTTTACATGTACTGTTTATTATAATAATTAGAGAGTCCTGAGCCGATCTGAAGAATCTGTATCAGACCAATAGAGGCACATTTTATAGAATCAGTATAGAACCATCCAGTTCTGTCTCATGGACAGTGGAGACGGTCCCGAATACTTCCCATAGAAAAGCTCAGGGAAGCGGTTATGTACTGCTCTTCAGAGGCGGTGGGGAAGTTAACCTGAAGTACATACATATGCCAAAATAACTGCTTAGTCCTCATCCTTTTGTCAAGAGCTTTTTAAAAGATTTAAAAGAAAACAGAAACTGTTATTCCCTCACTTTAACCAAAGATGCAGAGAAGATGAACTATAATGAAAGCGCCACCTTGTGAAGTGTTTCTTTTAACCGTCAGACTCGAAGAGAGACAGTGAAAATGAGTAAACTTTATGTTCCACTTAACTTTTCCAAATTTTAATTCAGTCCACAATCCATGTAGATTTACTGAAAACTATTTACAGCTTTAATTTGCAGTGTTCAATACCTGTAGCTAAAATCTGAATGATGACAAGATCTTTTTGTCAAATAGACACAAACCTGTACCAACTTTTGCAAATTCCAAATTGCATTCAACTTTACTTACAGTGATAATTACATAATTTTAGTGGACATACAAACATTCTACAGACCTCAGACAAAAAACAAATGATTTAATTCTACAGCACAAGTATGTAAAGAAATCCTGGGGTTTATGAACATTTTCAAAGCATTAAATGTTAAAGGAAATAATTATATTTGGGTAAAAGTCATTATGTTTGAATATGAGTTTGCAGTCTTATTAACAACCTTCTCTGAATATATATGTGTTTTAAAATGCAGCTTGTATTCTTATTCATAGCAGTAACAATAGTGGTAAAAATTTAATGTGTTATCAGTGGTGGTAAAAGTTGCAATAGTCTTTTTTTTTATGGTTGTACGTTTAATAAATGATTGCTTAACTTCCTTGATCTCATTTAGTCTGAACTTTAGACTGTGGTCTTATGTGTAGGCTACATTTATAGACTAATAAAGCACCATCCTTTTCTCAGACTCAGTAAACATTGGACACTGAGGCAAACTTAGTAGCATTAGGCTTTTTTTTAGCATTAACAAAAAATTACAAAAAGTTTCTTGAAACAAACAACTTCCATGTGATTACTCACCTGTGGCTGCTGTTATCGGTCTCCAATCAGGGGTTTTTGATATTCTTTTCAGCTGAGTTCATGTTTCCTTTGGGAAGGCAGACAGTGATTCTTAACAGTCAGCTCCACACCTGAGGATTGATAACAATCCCTTTTTTACTTATCAATCTAAGAGCGTTGTCTTTCTTACAGTAATACACAAGTTAGAATTTATATTTCAGTTGTGTCTACTCACCAGGCGAGATCCTCTTTGCTGCCAACGACTCTACATCTGTGAAATTACAAACTCTGCACTGATGCCAAACTCACCTGGGACAACCTTTCCTTTCAGAGTGGGCAGGACAGTCAGGTTAATGTTTAACATTACCAAACAATAAGCTCAAAATTTAATTATGTTACCTCTGGATAGTTTCCTCTGCCCTGTCATGTTTATACATGTTTGTTTTGTTGCTAAAATGCACCACAATTCCTGCTGTGACTTTATTGCGCACATGGAAACGTTTAAAATTACTGACAGCCTCTCTAATTATGAAAATAAATTGAGTCTGAGTCTCTGCTGGCCGACAGAGAGCTGCAGAGCTATGGGGAGCTGTGGAGGAGAGAGCCGGGGCTTTCAGACGAAGTTGGGCCGGTTTCTTCTCTGACAGCTACGCCGTTTACCGGCGGGAGGAGCTCAGAGTTAATTGCTTTTATTAAATTAACTTTTCACTTGTAATTTTTGGGAAAGCTCTCCTGCACCACCTCACGTAAACTGAAGATTGGCAGGTCTATGCTGCCCTCTGCTGGACAACACTGAAATACAATTCATCACTTTGTTTTCAGTGCTGTAATTGGATCCAACTGGTTGCATCACAACATTGTCAGATAGATGGATAGCAGATTGCAGTGTATTTCTATTTAGTTCATTTTATTTATTTAGTGCCAATTCATAACAAACGTATCTCATTGCTCTGTTCATATAGAGCAGGTCTAGACCGTACTCTTTGTAATATTTACAAAGACCCAACAACTCCCACCGTGAGCAAGCCCTTGGCAACAATAGCAAAGAAAAATGGGAAGAAACCTTGAGCAGAATCTAGACTCAGGGTGGGCAGCGATCTGCCTGAGTTAGCAAATTGTGAATAGTGCATTTGTAGAAATTGTCATTTGTAAAAAAAAAAAAACTTCTGAAAACAAATGTGAAACAATCTACAAATAGAATATGACCCTCATGTGCAGACAAATCATTTTGCATTCAAATACTGGTTTAGTACAAGTCAGTGATTTTTATTTGTGGATTATGGTGAGTTTGATTTTGAATCTATTTGTAGATTTTATCTTCACAAATTGTAATATATAGTTTTGACTCGTACTACACTGTGCATTTACAGTGATATTGACATCAATTTACTCCCACACTGGCTTCCTTTAAGACCCCATTACACATTTGTAAGTTCTCTTGATTACAGTCACTTATTTATTCCAGGAATGCACAAAAATGCACATCTTGTTTTAGGGCATTTACTTGTTTGGAAAGGTTCAAGGTCAGACTCGTAACCTATGTTGTCGCTGTCCTGGTTTCTTCAAGTCTTTTGAGACACACTTTAATGTGATAATCCAAGCTTAACACTGGTAAAAAGCATTGTGAATGGGTCCCCACAGAGACCTTGTTGAGATAATAGAAACCTGTTGTACAGTGTAGTGTTGTGACTGACTGACTTAAAAGCTAATGGCCTCGATTTCTTCTCTTCGCTCTTCTCCTTGTCGCTCTCACATTTTTTCCTAATAGCAGGTCACTGGTGTGGGAGGGGAAAGGAAGCAATTAAGTGACGGACTAGATGAGCTTGAAAGGATTTGTGGACCAGGGATTTCCCCCTAAGGGACAGATGTTTAAAGGCACTGCAATAATAGCGATGGTGTTCAGCACCTCTGGGTGTGTACTTGTTGGTTTGTGTCTGTGTTTATTTATTTCTTCATCCATCTTTTTGTGATGGTTTGTTTGTTTTGTACTTTATTACCTTGTGTTGTGGTTTTTTTTTTTATTGTTAAATTCTGAAAAGAGGCATGATATCCACTTGAAGGACTTTTGTATTGTTATTCTTACACTCCACAATTCAAAATATTTGCTACAGAAAGCAATTAAGTGATTGGGCAGCACCATAGATGAAGCTTTCGATCACTGCCTCTAGTTTGAGAGAGCGCTACAGCACTCGGTTGGCAATCACCACACCACTGTAATCAAAATCAGAATCTGTTCCAGCCTGAGCAGAAAATAAAGCAACTCAACCAAACATGTTCTCACTTCAATGTTTTTATTTATCGCGCAACATAAAACAATATTGTGGGGTCTTTACCACATACACTATGTATTCACATAATACACCATACAACTACAAAGAGAGAGAGACTGAACAAAAACACTTTTTTTTTTTTTTACATACTGCATCCTTGACATGAAAATAAAGAACCAAGAACAATCCTAAAACTCAAAAAGGAATGTAGCTGCCAGTTGTGTAGGTTCATTTATATTTTTAGTATGGGCCAGGGTCCAAGTCTCGATCCCAAAATGTGGAGAGATGTGTTCATTAAATTAGGTGTTCAATAGACTTCTAAAAGTGGGCCATACACAGCGAGATGCGTATGTTTATCTATGTTTGCGTGTGCGAGAAAGACAAAATATACAAGGTGTGAAGAGAAAGAGGGGCAAAGGAAGTGCATGACGAGGGAGAGGAAGAGGGAGGCAGTACACAATTGTTATTCTTGTTCAAATATCTTAGCATTCAGTTACCATGAACATGTACAACATACTCACAAGATCATTTCAATAGCCTTTGGTACTTGCGCTGTACCAAATGAGAAACCCAAATAACAGTCTTCATATAATATGATTCTATATCTCATCCTATTTTAAATGAGTTCAAGTACAATGTGGAATGAATATTAATAATCAACTGTCTCAGTGCCCCCCCTTGCCCTCAAAAAGAGATGTAAATTTGTAGCGTTGTAACAAAAGACTTTTCATAAAGTCAGCACCAGGGCAGCTTCCCATCCTGTGAAACTGCTTGAACCAGAAGTATAGTTCTCTTAACATTCGAAGAGCTCAGAAAAATATTTGTGGTAATCATTTATCCCTCACATTTGTTAATTTTTTTTTTTTTTTAACACAGTGAATTTTTAAGGTGTAGCATCATAGCACCAGCTGACTGACCCCCTATCTCAGGCACAAGCTTGGGAGGAGGCGCCTCTCATGAGAACCATCTACCAAACTCGTGAGACATTTAGAAATTTACAAAGTCATTAAGATAACATGTACACTGTATCCTCAGCACCCATTGGTAGGCAAGTATGTGTGTGTGTGTAATGTGGGCCATGCATTATGGTTACAAAGTCAAATGGGTTCTGTTCCTGTACCAGTCCCAGCCCATGCACCAGTCGAACGACTGATGTGTGTCATATTTTTAATTATCACAAACTAAACACCAGGTGTTTTCCACAGGGCATCATGATTATTATGCCAAGTGCGTACTTACTATTATGAGAACTAGATTAGATAATAATGATAGGTACATCTAAATAAGCAGGGAGGCAGTTTCTTACCTGATAGTCTAACACAACTGACAAAGATTGCTGGGCTAAAACTCGCTAAAACAACGCCCACTGATTCACCTCACACTGGCTCAGCAACTACCAGTACGTTACTAAACATCCCCCCCCCCCACCCTCTTGGATGTGGTCCTGCACATGATAGGTGGTGAATCTATCAAAGGCAACTCTACAGATATCAAAGAAATGGTTCAACATTTTGGGAAATAAGCTTAATCAGTTTTTTGTTAAGACATAGGTGAGATTACCATCACTCATGTCTGCACGCTAGATGTGAAGCAACAGATAACAGTCGGTTAGCTTAGCATAAAGACAGGAAACAGTTAGCCTGACTCTGACCACAAAATCTGACAACCAGCACCTCTAAATCTCATGTTCAATCCATACAAAACCAAACATATTTTAAAATGACACGATTTCTAGGCAGGGTGCAGTGACTTCCTGTTGTCTCTGCTAGCTGTTTGGTTACTTAGAAGTAACAGTTACAACTGCCATGAAACCACAACTTCACAAGTTTAGGCTTTGGTCTCTGAACAGATTAAACAAACAAGATATAATCTGTTAGTGAGCTTTTGAAATGCTGAAGCCATAGCGCTAAGCTAAGCTGACCAGCTGCTGGCTCCTGCTGCATATTTACCATTTAGACATGAGTGGTATCAATCTTCTTACTTAACTCTCGGCAAGAAAGCGAATACGCACATTTTCCAAAATGCCAAACTATGCCTATTATTATAGCGACAACAAACACATATCAGGTTTACGGCTACCTTTTTAGATTTGTCCTTAGCTTACTGACAGTAGATCACTGTTGTTGAGTACCACATTATCACAATTTTGGTATTTTGGAATAATTTGCGATGAGTTTCTATGGGGTTGTGGACACCTGCTGTAAAATGTCAACTAAATTCATTGCTTTCAAGCTGACAAGCTTTTCTAAAACTCTTAAATTCATACTTTTTAAATATGAGGTTTGGTCAGAGAACTGCACCAAGAGGGATCCTCCAGTTATTTTGACTGTCGTCAGTTAGTAAGTCAAGTGTGGTTTACATAACTGGGCTAATGATTTAGTTTTTAGAAAGTGACAGGTCTCTGTCAGTTATATGCTGACAATGGGTACAGTACTTACGAAAGCAAAACAGCAGTGTTACTAAGCACACATTTACACACAACGCATTTGGACCAAGTGTTGTTTACCGTTGTTGAGGGCTGTCAGAGACTTCAAAATACCCCCTTGTCATTCATGGTTTAGTTACGATCCTCACCAGTTAAATAATCTTACCTAAATATTTTAATATGTACATTTTTTTTTATCTCTCTCTTCAAAATCCTCCTCAAAATAAAAAAACAACAGAAAAAAACCCAAACCCTAAGCTTCAAGTTGTCAATAATCGGCTCTTTCTTTTGTCATTAAAATCAAGATTAAAAGTGCTTTTATAAATCTTTTCTTCTCTATGTACAATTTGTATTAGCTATATAAAAAATGATGAAAAAAAAAACAAAACAAACAATAACATCAAAGACAATCATCATCACCATGTAGTAATAAATAAGAGTAAAAAAAAACAAAAGCAGGTTTAAAATGAGTGTGGAGATCTAGAGCACACAAAGGGACATCTGCATGATTCTCTGCCCTCAGTAGCAAGTTGTGATTGGGACCAGTGTCTCTACAGCGTGAGGTAGAGAGCTGGAGACCCTCGAGAGAGGTAACAGGGTCTTTCACAGATGACCAGGGCCTTGACCCAAAACAACCACTCAGCAGCCAGGAGTCAGCCTGGATCGAGTTCTGTTAGTTGCTCATTTTCATTTTCAAACCACGTTGCAAGTAAACCATGTGTTTACTTCTTTATTTTGATTTATCAAACAGTCCCATGGTTGATAGAGACAAAATAAAAATGAGTGACTCGCGGGACTCTATCCAGGATTTCAAATAGTCTCTCTCTTTGGCTTTTCTCTTTCACACACCCATGCATTTGTATCATTTCCTCTCACACAAACACACACACACACGCACACAAAGTGAGAGATTCATTGATGCAATGCGTTTGCATTTGGCGCCAACTCCCAGAAGCTACAGTAATTTTCCAAGGTCTCTCCTTAACTCTCAGTACTATTGTTTTCTCTGTGAATGAGTTACCAAAAAATGCATTGAATGACTGTGCTTTCTCTGCCCTGTACAGTGTACTTTGTTTGAGACAAAACCACTTCGCCACAAGAAACCATAAAAACACCTCAGAAGAAACCAGTTCTTGAGCCCAATGACAGAGCTGCGACCACAGGGCGGCCACTGATTGCCTGGCTCTGTGGCGACAAGGTGCCTGCAGAAGGACCCAACTCGTTCTGCTCGAAGATGACAGCACCATGCAGAGGAAGGAGTGGGCCCTTCACAGTAAATCAAGTGTAATAGGAGAGCACCAGAGCAAGTAGGAGCACCAAAAGCACTGCTTTCCCAACACTTTTTCCTTCTGCTCAAACCCAGGATGGGCATCCCAAAAGCATCTCCAGATTTCATTCACATTTGTGCCACAATGGGACAAAGATCAACGTTGCCTTGAGCGGCTTTGTTGAGGCCCATTCATGGTCAGCGAGCAGGGTGTAAAATCCCCCTCTACTGGCCAGGGATGGTTAAAGCAGCAAGGCAAGGCTGTACTGGCTTCTGAACGATCTCAAGCGCTTGAAGGTTTGTTTGTACACACCACTTTGAAAGGGCAGTCGCTGCTGCCCTCTAGAGTTTACACTGGGAAGTGCTCACCCCTACTTGAATCTTATAGGAAGATAAAAGTGTGCCACCTGTTCCATCTCTGTGGTATTTGCAGGTCTGGGTCAAACAATATTTGCAAATAGTATCACTTATTTCAGCCTCCGTGGAGTACCATGCTTGTACAGTTTTCCACATAGGAAAACATGACAAGCATTCGTAATTTAATTCATTATATTTGTCTTTAGAAATTTAAACATCCTGCACCTCAGAATCAGTAAATCCCGTCATTCTGGTACTCCACCTCGGTCAAAACAAATGATATTTACTTGCTAATACAAGTTGAGCCAGATTTGATTTAGAGCACCTAAGTACAGCATCAAGTGCCATGAAGAGTAGCGGAATGAATATTGATCAGAGCTGGAAGTTGAGCACCAGTCGAAAGCTGGAGGGGTGCAGAAGAAGAGGAGGAGCACATCATCCAATGACAAGAAAAGCGGCAAAATTTTCTCCCAAATTAAAGGGATTATTTTTAATGCAATTATTTTTAACCAGGACATTATTTTGTTACTTTTTGCTGTTTTAATGTACTGTGCAGCCTCCATTTGGGAGTTTACTTGTTACAGTAGCCACATCAAAGGGGTATAATTGTTCGTATCAGTGCAAATAAAATTGGACATCTAGAATAGAATGTATTATATTTGTACATAATGCTGAAGTGCAAAGAAGTTCCCAGCTAATGGGAAAATCTGAGTGCTGCTTTTAAACTAAAAATTTTATTTTTATTGGGGCCTAAATGGGCTTTTTTAAATCCAAGATCCATATCTGTACAATGTCATTTACAGATAAATATCAAAAGCAAGCCTACTGGAAAGGCAGTTTTACATTTTTGCATATGATAACATTGATTTGCTGTCTTGCCAGGCAGATAATGGCTCCTCCTCTAAGTACAGCTGGAAGATTGACCAGAACAAAGAAAATCAAACAGAAAATTGGGTACACGTTTTCCAAACATGGAAAAAGCAATTGTCTGAGTCTGACTGACTTAGACTGATTGATTTAAAAAATATATATAACCAAAAACAATCACATCATTAATAATAACATTAATGAAAACAGCAATAATAAAAAACAAACAAGTCTTCATTATAATAATACCTGTAATAACAACATTGACAGTAACAATAGCAATCATAATAATATTGATAATAATAGCAATAATTAGAATCATTAAAATTCTATAAACAAGAAAAAGCAATGGAGTTCCTCTCCAGGGAAGAGAGAGGAAGAGCACCACAGGCAGTGTGTCTGAAGCCCAAACCACTGCCTGACATGAGGTAAAAAACAATAAAAATGTCCCCTCCTCCCAGTGGACTGCGGAGGGGGCAGGATGGAGAGATGCCAGACTGCGGGAAGGCTGAGAGACATTCATCCTGCTCATCGCTCTCTCCAGCCCTCCACTGCACCACTCTGTATCCATCAGTCTGTTTGTGTCTGTCTGACCTCAGACAAACTGGCTGTAGGGCCCAGTGAGGCGGGTGAAGGCATAGGGAGACACAGTAACCATAGAGTTGGTGTGGAACGTGGGGGCTAACCGCGTAACTGGTCCCTCCCTCTTGTCTTTAGTTTGTCCAGGTCCTGGACTGGCACCTGCCACAGTAGCCCCCCACTTGCGTTTCTTCCCGAGGGCCTTGATGTCCTCCTGGGAGAGGCCAAGGAGAGCTGCTTCCTGCTGCCTCTGCAGCGCTCGCTCTGCCAGTATCTTCATTTTGGCCTCCCACAGAGCCAGGCCGTGCATGGGCTGGTTGAGGTTCTTGTGCTGGTAAAAGACCAGGGAGATGCGGGTGGGGTGGGAGCGATCAGGCTTTTTGAGCGGAGTGGTAGCATGTAGTTCCCGACGGGCACATTCAATCAGGATGGAGCCATGGGCTGGTGCTACCGCTACACCACCGATGTTGGGATCCAGGAAGTTGTGCTCGCTGTCAGACCAAACCTCATCATCATCCTCTTCACGGCCCTTGGTGCTCTCAACGTCACTCTCAGCTTGGCCGGGGTTCCAGCAGGCCTGATCTGACTGCTGCAGGGCATCAGGGAAGAGACGACCCTCAGGGGCAGGGGACAGGGTACTGCCTGCCACTGATCCTCCACAAGACCTCCAAGCCTTCTCTTGGAGCCCAAGGGGCGTGGAACACCGACTTTCCCCGGTCTTAGACCACATCTTGTCAGGGTAGGATCCTGCAGGATTGCTGTGCTTCAAACCAGGACTATATGCTGCAGGCCCCATGGCCCAAGCATTCGGCTGAGGACTTGGGTTGGCCCAGTGCCTGGGGGTGCCTGGCTGTGGTGTAACTGAGCCTGAGTGAGAGCTGCCAGGTTGTGGTGTACCTGGGTGGGGGGTGCTTGGGCGTGGAGTGGCAGGGTGTATAGAGCCTTGGTGTATGTTACCTGGGGTAGCTGGCCCTGTGCCTAGGTGTGGGGACGGAGACGGAGAGGGATGTACCTGGAGTGATGGTGATGGGGCAGGGGAAGCCATCAGGGGATTTGAGCCATGGTTAGGTGTCCACTGCTGAGGGTAAGGAGAGGGCTGCCGCTGCTGGGGATGCTGGTGAAACAGTTGTTTGTCCGGGTTCAACAATGAGGCTTCAGGGCTTTGTTTGGGGTTCAGATGGCCGTCCCAGTTGGTGGGAATGATACTTCCATTGAGCTTGTGCCCTGACCAGGCCGCAAGCTGGGCGTTAGTGCTAGGTGTGTTGGCTCCAGCCTGGCTTGGCCTTGTGCCTTCATAGACTGGCACATCCATTGGCTCCTGTTTGATGCCTGGAGTGCCTCTGTTGGAGGGTTCAGAGGAGACAGAGGAAGGACGGGACTGGCTGTAGTCTGCAGCCTGGGTGTAAGCGCTGTGGTTTGGATGGTGGACCTGCTCTGGGTGGCTTGAGTGGGACTGGGCCAGTCTGGCCTGAAGGCTCTGAATATCAGGCTTCCCGTCTACCTCATCGGCCTTACTGCCTGCTTTGAGCAAAGAGCCATTTCGACCCTCGTAGGTCCTCAGCTTAGGGGGGAAAAGTGCATTGGGGGGATAGTTGTAGTAGCCATAGTGCATTGCAGGGAGATTGTGGTGGTAACCGTTTACTTGGTCTGGTGCAGAGGGCTGGCCAGTTGGGGGGAGGCCTCCCCTTGCATAGTAGGCAGGGTGTGGGTAGATGTTTTTGAATGGGTCTGCTGCCTGCACAGGGTATCCATCTACTGATCTGTTGAAGGGCTCTGTCTTGATGTTGGGCTTCACCTCTTGTTTTATAATTGCTAAATGTTTGAAACAAAGGAAAGGTACATTACAAACCTCAAAGGCATTTCAGTTTAGAATTGTTTATGTCTTCTGTGGACCTTTATATTGGAGTTCTCTTACACAGTGGTCGCAGATTAGGATTAGGTTGAATGCCTTTTAGGCTACCAGACAAGGCCCCAAGTCAAGTAATTAAAAATAATTTGTCATATAGTCTAGACACCTGTTGAACACAATCAAAGTACACACACACACACACACACACACACACAATAACTAACCTTTATTGCCTTGGAGTTGAGAGGACCCGGTGATGCAGACCTCAGCTTTGACCACTGCTTTCTCTGGTGTCTCCCCTGTCTGCTGCATGAGTTTATTTTTCTTCTTCTCCGAGGTGGCCTTCTTGGCCTCCAGTCGGCGCTGTCGGCAAGACTTGGCAGGTTCGGGCAACTTGCGCACCTCGCGGCGGAAAGCCTGAAGCACCTGGATGGCTCCGGTCTGCATCTTTAGGCGCTGGGCCTCCTCACTGCCGAACTCATCAGTCAGGGAGATCCGGTAAAGAGGCAACACATGGAGTTGTTCATCCTCCGGGATCTCCTTCACTTTACGGTTGTCCTCCTTAGTTAAAGTACACACCTGACAGAGAGCGAGAGAGGGAGAGCAAGAAGAAATGTAAACCGCCAAGCTACAAAACTATACTTTTTATTTAGCTTTTTCACACAAGTCAGTAAAACATTATTTATATAGCACATTTTTTAACACAGGTTACAAATTGCTGAACATTAATACCAAGCACATATAAAAATGCAAAGCTCATGCAACAGAAAAACATTTAAAAGGTCATACACGCACATACAAACTCAACACACACCCGACCACAGGAAGCATTCAGACACCACCCATAGCACAACAATTAATCCTCTAACCCTAAAATTGAATGTCTGGTGAGTGATCTTACCACTGTGCAACCATTGTAGAGGTTGTGCTGGTCCTTATGAGCGTGGGCACAGAAGTCCATGCAGGCAGTGACTCCAGAGAACGGCCGGCCCTCCTTCAATCCCAGCCTGCATTCTGGAGCCTTCTGCTCGGTCAGGCACTGAGGAAGAGGACAAAGATAACTTCATTTCCTTACATTCAATCCAAGAAAGAAACAAACAAAGCAGTGCAAAGTTTGTTTTTTTGCCTTTCTCAAAGGCAGCACTTCACAGGTGTAATATGTCAGGCTTACTGTAAAAATAGCTTAGAGCTGAGTTAGTCCCTGCCAGTAGGTTCTTCTCTGTTTCTCAGTCTTAGTGCCAAGAAGCAGGAAGTGTTATTATGTGACAGCCAAAGTCATGATGATCTGGTGTACACTGCTACTCATTGTGTGTGACGAAGATGACACGTGCAGTTGGTGGTTGCATGAGATTATCCTCATGTGTAAAAGGGTTGCACATTAAATGTACACCACTGGGTATTTGCCTGCACAACAAACCTGGTTACTGTAGGCCTGTGGGGCCAGCTTCTTGTACACAGGAGCCACCTCAGTTGCCAGATGCTGGAAGTGATCCCTGAGTTTTTCCTCCTGAAAACCAAAAACAAGCATAACAGGTCAGAACAAAACACAGAGACACAGAGCCGACCGAAATGTAGTATTAACATATTCCTGCATAATGCTATAAAACAAGCGGCTTTGATGTGATGAGTACCTCTTCAGGGTGATCTCCTTGTAGCCTGAACTTGCGCGGCATTTTGCTTCGGGCGTACTTACAGCCATTAAAGTACATACTCCAGGAGCAGCCAAAGGAGAAGGAAGCGCCGCAATATTCAGGGTCCTTGCCTTGACACGCACAGGTACGACTGCAGGGGGAGACAGTGGGCGCACTCTCAGCTTCATGTATAAATTACAGTCCTGCTCACCATTATTGGCACCCCTTCATTTTTTGCACAACCTCTACAATATCTTCAGAAATAAATAGAAATGTACCAAATTTATATCATCAGGATCTTTTAATTTGAGGTCCAACATAATTTGACAAAGAAAATTGTTTTTTCAACTTACATATTGTAATTTCAAAGAAGAAACAGTAAAAACAGCATGTGCAGCAATAAGGGAACCCCTCTTTAATATTTGGTTGCACACCCGTTGGCAGTGATGACAGCCTGCAAACGTTTCTTGTAGCCCATCTATAAGCTTCTTGCACTTCTCAGCTGGTATTTTCTCCCACTCTGTCTTTGCAAATTGTTCAAGCTCTTGAACGTTTGCAGGTTTCTTTTCCCCAATGGCAGATTTCAGCTCATACCAAAGATTTTCAATAGGATTGAGATTAGGACTCATTGCTGGCCATTTTAAAACAGTCCATTTTTCCCCCTTTTCAACCATTCCTGCGTGCTTTTGGATGCGTGCTTTGGGTCTTTGTCTTGCTGGAGGACCCATGATCTTTGACTCAAACCAAGTTCTCTTACACTGGGTAGGACATTTCGATCTAAAATCTCTTGATAATTCTCGGATTTCATGATTCCTGTGATACGGTCAAGGCCTCCAGTACCAGATGCAGCAAAGCAGCCCCACAGCATTATGGATCCTCCACCATGCTTAACTGTTGGTCTTCATTGCGCCGTCTGTAAACAAACTGTTGGTGTGCATTGCCAAAAAGCTTTATTTTTGTTTCATCTGTCCACAGAACATTTTCCCAGAAAGATTGTGTTGTCTTCCTTGGCCTTCGCCCATGAAGCCCTGTTTGGTTTAGTGTGACCCCGGACTGTTCCAGGTTGGCCTTCAGGTCTTTGGATGTTTGACGTGGTGTTTTGTCCACCATTCGCACCAACCTTCGGAGACTTCTCTCATCAATTTTTCTCTTCCCCCAACGTCCAGGGAGGTTCTTGACAGTTCCATGGTTGGCAAACTTTTTAATAACATTACGCACTGTTGAAACAGGGATACCAAGGTCTTTGGAGATGGCCTTATACCCTTTGGAGGTCTTGTGTTTGCTAATTATTGCACTTCTGATGTCCTCAGACAGTTCCTTTGTCTTCACCATTGTGACAAAGGAACAGGGAATAACAGATGGCTTTTTAGACAGACAATTTATCACAGGTGATTCTCATTTGTGATTTACCACAGGCGAGTCACAATGTGTTTCCATACTGATTTACAGCAAAGGGTGCAAATACCAGTGCCACAGCAAGCTTTAAGATTTTCTATTTTTTCCGCCCATTGTTTATTGTTTTAAATTGTTATTTATCATTTGCTCTTTTGTTATCAATCACAAGTTCTCTATAGAACAGAATTGTTTCACTTGATTTTTTTCAGAAGATATTCCACATTATGTACATAAACTTCATGGGTGCCACTAATGGTGAGCAGGACTGTATGTGTGCACACTTCACATCATGTGTAAGGTAAGTGGGATAGAACAATGTGGCAGAGAGAGATTTCAGAAATGTTTTATTCGAAGCATTAATATATAACTCATCATCTTAGCCCCTTAGGAGTTTCATATAAGACAATGTTCCTTAATTTTAACTTGCACAAACACTCAGGCGCCATCACATAATATAATACGGTTTATAGTTTATAATTAGAGGAACAACACAGACGCTGCTAAGAAGGGAATAAGACTTATTTTCTAACCCTAACCGGTGAATAGTGCTTATGTCTAAACCAGGTTAAACAAAGGTGTGTCAACATCCCTTCAAAGCTAATTGTAGGTTTGGGATGTATGGCATGGACAATGTGCACACAGAGATATCTGGTTACAAAGCAAAGATTAGGCCATTAAACGGACTACATTTTTAGCAAAGGTCTTCCTGAACGCCCTGATGAAGATGACTGGAGACAAAATACTCCATAAACAAAATACAGGACAAACAGGTGCAGTGAACATAATATAATGTTCTTTTCTGCACATTGACAAGCTTGTATGATAGAAAACCAGCATCAAAGAGAACCCATCGGCTACTCACTCATCATTCAGGCCGCAGCGTCGACTGGTGGGGTTGCCATACTTGGTGAGGGTGTCACTGAGCTCGCTGTACAGCTTGTCTGCCAGGGCCCTCGGGACACCTTCCCAGGCCATAATGAGGATGATGATGACAGCGTTGTCACAGTGGTGGCCCGCACGCTCGCGCACCAGACACAGCAGCTTCTCCGTCTCGCTGCCACGACGGATCACCTGACAGAGAAACGGAGCTTATTATTATTTTAGCTTTTGCTCATCCAGGTGAGGTAAGATAAACATCCAACACCTTCGTTTATGCTCACTAAGTCCCCTTCTCTGATTTCAGTAATTTACATTTGTGCTTACAAAGCAGTCGCCTTTGGATGTCTAGCGCACACAAATGCTTTAAAACTACTGAACAAGAAAATGAGAAACAGTTGATTGTTACGTGCTTTTTGAAAGGATATGAGATACCTGTACTGAAATCTGAGTCATGGACTAAGAGTCAGTTCACATCACACACCAGTACACTTCCTCATGACCTCAGTATCTGATTCCTCAGCAGTTTTTTTTTTCTACCAGAAAAGATAAATGTCTTTTGATATGTGCAAGCCTGCTCGCTTTCACTTTTATTATCTCTACAGCCCCTCTCTTTCTCTCTCTCTGTCACCAGCACACACTCTCACTTTCAATCCGTAAAGTAATTAGCAGGAGGTGTCAGGGGTGACACACGAGGGGGGAGGCAGGGCAGTTGTTACAGAGTGTGAGACCTCATACTGATTTACACACTGTGGGTGACAAACTTGGCTCAGTGTCTCCCCAGGACCCCTCATTATGCATAAACCTGTTGTTGATTGGCTGTCACTGTTTTCAGGTGAGACAAACGTCCCAAAACACCTCTCCCTCTGCTTTTCTCTCCCTTTGACTGAGGCTACATCCACACAAACACAATTTTGTTTTAAAACACAGACTTTTGCTTCATTTGCACCTCCCATCCAGAATGCGAAGACCTAAAATGGAGAAGTTTGAAAACGCTGCAGACCCCGTTTTCATTTTAAAACTCTGGGGTAACGTTTTATGCCGCGCTCCAGACTGCTCGGAACTGGGAAGTGTCCAACTTCCGTCCTCAAAGCGGGTGCATCAGGTGCATGACGCTAAATGTAAACAATAAACATGGCTGACCGTGACCAACTTACGTTTCCTTGGCAAGTTTATGCACAGTTAAACCCTCAGCAGTGCACTTGGTATTAATTAAAAGGATGACCATTTTATTAAAAACAAATATACGTTACTTCTAGCTACATCAGTTGGTAATCCTCAAGTCAGCAGAAGTTGGAGTCTATATTTCCAAATGTTTTCACATTTCTGGGCATTTTTAACATTTTCCTGAGTAACTTTTGGGCAGAGAAGATGACATTCAGAGATCATTTACTGTAACCAGCTACCTAATAACATTGACAACATTTCTACATCAATTTACAAGTTTCACTTTTTGATACTAGTATGTATTATTTTAATTTAACAATTTACTTTGCCTTTTAGTTCATGGTATACCATTTACAATGTGTGCTCTATGGGAGCTGCAGTTGTTGTGTGACGTCATTCGGCTGCTACTCGTGAAGTTGGGGTACATATTTTTTCTCAGAGTTCACAAGTAGGAAATCCAACTTCAAGTGGCGTTCCATGGTACTCTTTCTAGTTGGAGGTTGGAAATTTCCCATTTCCAAGTTGCTTGGAACGCAGTGTTAGTGCGGACAGACGTAAGCCCACGTTTGGCTTCCTGATTGGGTCTTATAAGTCATGCAAAGCAGAAACACGATGCTACTGGCAGTATTTATGTTTTGGTATTTTGATTAAAATATTTTGTACTGTGCAAATAACACACACTTTTACTGTGCATGTCGCCATAGTTAGGCTGCTTTGCGATGACTCCCAGTCTGTTTCCTGCCGTCACAGTCTCTCTGTACTCCTGTCTTACTTTCAGCAACAGTTCCACTTGGCTAAAACTCTGTGTGTGGACAAAGATGTTTTTTGTTTTAAACAAAACATGGGCCATTCTTTTGAAACATAACATCGACAATACCAATCCCAAATATATTGCTTCTTATCCCAGTGCAGTCACCTATGCAGGAAGTTATGTAATGCAAGGCTCTTTCAAAGCTTCAACCAGATACCAGTGATGTGATGCTACTTACCCATTTAGCAATAGGACATCCGTGTGAGCTCTTTCCCTCTTTGCCTGTGAACTGCACCTTCTCAATGCGGATGGCATCCCCTTTCTCTCCATACCTGCACAGGAGGAGAAACAATTTAGTTATATTGATGTTCAGTCACTTGGGCAGTTGGTGTTTGGTGCCAGAATGACTTCTCTTCAGATAAGATACCCCTGACGCTTGACTCCAAGGGCTCTGATATGCTAAGCTGACACTCTAGTGGCCTAAATTTAAATACACCCTGCAGTCTTTCCTGTGTGTAAGGGGCCACAAAGCCGACCTCAAGGAGCTAGCGCCAACAAAAGCTGACTGGTCAGATGCTTTGGATCATTTCTTGTGGCCTCACGTGTTCTGTTAAAAGTTGCACCTCAACACAACGCAGTACACCTGACAGCCAGTTCACCAACTGTATCAATTTGCACTCTGTGCCTGTATTCACGATTAAACAAACTAAAGACTCAACTAAAAAGTATCAATTTTCATGCTGTTAATCTGTTTAAACTCATTTATGCTCAACATAAACACAGGAAAAGCAAATCTGCTGAGCTGAACAACCTGATAGCTTAGATTAAACACGCTCAGTTGGCCAAATGGTCGCTGATAAAGGTCAGATAGTGCCAATAATACCACACTGCAAAAGCTCTGGGCGACACATGTCCACTCAGTAGCTGTCCAGCAGCAGATCAGCAGCTGCTAACTGTTGGCTTGGAGTATCAGAGCTGTAATAGGAGACACAGCCCTGTTGTTCAGAAGTTAACCAGTGTGTTCTTTTTGTCATGACTGACCTCATCGGGAGCGTTTCAAATTTTTTATACCAACTATAACTTTTGCATTTGTTACCCTGAATATGTGAGAATCGTAGTTTGTCATTTATGGCAAAGACAGGCCAACCTCAGCACCACTGGCTGGTGAGGAGTGTTCACAAGGCTCTGCTGAGATTCACACAAGCACGGCAGAGTAAACCAGAACCCAGCAGACTCTACACCACGCCAGCCAAAGGGTCTTCTCTTGGAGATATTTCTGGGCTGGTGTTTGTGTCCACATGCGTGAGCTTATTTTCTGTACACACATTTCTATTTGTTTTGTGTGTATGTGTCGACGAACACCTGCTTGGGTAAACAATGGAGTGCTGGGAGTTGTCCTAATGATGTATGTGTGTATTCCTGCAGGTCTGACGGTAGAGTCGGGAGGTGTATAAGGAGGAGGGAGGGGATCAGAGGTTGCACTGGGGTTGGGATTGGCCAGCAGAATCTGTCAAATGTCCGCTCACGGTTCACATCAAGTCTCCCGCCTGCTTGATACCTGCCATTGTGCAAACTTCAGCCCTGAGCAGATTTGGTTTGACAGTGAACACAAGGGGCTCCTTCTGAATAGGAATCATCCTGAGGTGCCTGAAAGAGTGTGCAGGGGGGGGAAGGCTCTGTCACCACAGGGGGTGGCCTGCTTGGGTCAGGGGTGGGTCAAAGGTTAGCTAGGGACATTGGGTCTTTAAAGTCTTAGGTCATCTCTCAAACAACAAAAAGTGGTCTCTGGCCTAACATCCCCCCACCTCATCCTGTGCTCTCCAGGGACTAATGACACTCAGTGAATACCAGCCTCAGTACAATGTTCAGTACTATTCACATGAAGCATAACACAATGAGGTGTCCGGCTGTAATAGGTTACCACACTGAGTACAAGGTGTTTCTGCAGTCTGGTACAAATAACAGACAGTACAACGTGTTAACTAAGAATCCTTAAACATGAACGAAGGTTAGCATCAGTATCAGTAATCAGTATTATGTTTTAGTAAGATAGCCCTACAACAACTTTGATTAGTTTGGTTAATATTTAGCAGCTGGGGAGCTATCTGGTGTTTCTTCCTGAATTGAATAAGTACTAATCTCATGAAGATCAAACTGCTAAACTAAGCTAATCTGTCCTTTTATCACCAAGTCTGCTGATGCACTGCAGACAGAGCAACAACAGCTTATTGGATTGGTTTGGTGAGGCTGTCCAGTTAGTACTGTGTAAGTGACACGGATCAGAGTCCTGATGGCTAATGCAAAATATCATCTGTTGCCTCATTTATAAAATAAAAAACAACATGTCACATAGATTTATCTTCTAATCAGCTTTGTATGTACATTATTTGCATTTAAAAAGTCACGTAACTCTAATTTTCAGCATTACTTAATACTAGCTGACTGCTAAACAATATTACTGCACATAAAATGCACCCTGTCTATCACACTTTCTACTTAAAATGAACATTTTGCCTCTTCTTTCCTCCCTTCCCTCTGTCTTCCTCACTCTTTATCCTTCTTTCTCTCTCTCTCTCTCTCTGTGATTTGAAATATGTCGTCCTTCCTCCCAAATTCCTCTCATTCTCAGCTATCATCTGCTGCTACTCCAGCGCTGCACGCTCTGCCTCTGATGTGCTGATGATGCTGATACTTCCTGTTCCTCCTACCGGATTCTGGGTCACAGATTCCCTAAGGACAAAATGTGAGGGGGAGGGAAGGTAGAGAGAGAGAGGAGAAGGAAGAGGCAGAGAAAGCAAATGCATTTAGGAAGAAGAGGATAGAAGAGAAGAGGGAAAGACTCACCTCGACTCCATCAGGTTTCGTATGGAGGTTACAGTAGGTCCAGATCCCAGGTGATTGTAGTAGGGCCCTTCATCTTTCTCCACGATTTGTTCTAGAAAAAAGAGGCAGTAGAGGATGAGGAAACAGCACATTACTGGACCTGAAAAAGCACTAAGGCAAATTCCACACTTAATGTCCACAATTATTCACAATGCACAACAGACCACTGGTGCTGACAATGTATTTTTTCTCTTGCTTAAGTTTCGCTGCACACTAAACCACTCTGTGGTGAACACTTTGAGTAAATCTAAATTTAGTAGGGCTGGGCACGTTAACGCGTTATTATCACGTTAAATTATTATTATTTTGAAAGTCTGTTGCTCACTGGCTCTGAATACACATACAGTCAAACCATGGGTCACAGGAGCGGCGGGATGTTGATCAGCCTGCAAATCACCCACCCAAACAAGCAGTGGAGGGAGGCTTCAGCAGACTACGCTGTCGTCTTTTTTCTCAAGGCAGCAGGTGAGCCGCTTGCTTGTTAATGACGCAGCCTATCAAACAACTCAAACAGCCGAAACCAACATCTGCACCCTGTGTTCAATGTTGCTTTAACGTTACCTGGTCCGTGCTTGTAAAATATCCACCGCAACTTGAAAAGTCTGTGCGAGTGAACACACGCACATAAGACAACCGCTACACCCCCCCCACCCCCGTCCATCCCAATGTTTGAATGTAGACATCGTCCCAACCCTACTGAATATAGTATTTCTGCTGCTCCCTGATAAATGATACCTGCTACTACCTGCTGAGAAAAAAATACAGAAGAAAACTGGACTCTGATGGTAACTTCTTTTAACAAGCTAGATAAAAGGAAATCCCCTGGCAGTGGCAAACATCTTTGGTTTAATAATTGATTTGATTACATTAATGTGTAGGTTATAGGTAAGTTTAGGTAATATTTTATTGCTGCTGTGTAAAGGAAATACTGCGGGTAAAAAGCAAATTATTTGTTTAAAGTGTTTGCAAACCACATGTTATTGCACTTTTGTGTATATAGCAGTACATTTAAATTACAAGTGCGCTATACACTACTTTAGAATTCATTATTCAATTTTGCGCGTAACAATGCGATTAATCTAAAGAAAATCATGCGATTAATCGCGATTAAAATTTTTAAAACTAAATATAGCTATTTTTTATTCTGGATGTTCTATTATTATGAGCTAAAATTGGTATTAATACTACACTTATACTACTTTAGAGGAAGAGAGCCAAAAGTTATCTCACTTTACTTTGTAGTTTGATTTAAACAAAACATTGAAATTGTCATTATCATGTACTGTTTTTAGTGTAAATATCTCCTAAAATCTCTTCTCAATTTTTAGAACAAAGACACCAAAGAGATTATTTAAATATTGTATTCTACATCAACATCAGCAGCAGCATCAGGCTTTATAACTGTTTTTGCACATCACGTTGATCAAATAAATAATTTCCCTGCCTTAAATCCAAATTTACGATGGAGTCCTGCTTGAAGCTAAAGGGTGCTCGCTTCATCGAACTGAGTAAATGTCTCACAAGTTGAAAATATTTAACAGTACAAGTCTCTTGACTTAAGTTAAGAGTTAAAAATGAAGCAATATCTTAGCACATAATCACATGTCAGTGTTTGCATGTATTTTTGGACACACTCAAAGACATCCTCTCTTTGTAGCTGAAGCCAAATCATCTATGAGAAGCGTGAGAATGTGCAACTGATTGCAACATCCAATTCACACAAATACCCTCCCGACGCACAGTGGACTGTGACGGGAGGGTGTGGTGTGTGTGTGTGTGTGGAGATACTTTGTAAAGCAGAAACTTTTTGAGGTAGTGATGAATGACTCGGTCTCTGAGTCGATGAGGGGAGTGTCTGTGTGAGTGCTGTGCACTGTGTTTATGTTGTCTATGAGTGTGTGAATGCATTAGATCATTGTCCTACACCCGTCTGTCGTGGTAAATAATGTCCCATGACTTTAGTGCTGATCTTGCATGTCTGTGTGACTGTACTGGACTTTGCATTGCTTAGCTTTTAAAACAGGAAACTAATACTGGGTTCAACACTTCATTATCATAGTGTAGCACACACTCTAGCTAAATGCTCTAAATGTAAATGCACTACCAGTACACTCAGTGTTGTGTGTCTCTGGTTCAGAGGCAATATGAGGTCACATTCCCCTCTTAGTGCAGGGAGGCACCAGGGTGTGGCCCAGGGCAGGAAGTGGAGGAGTCATACTAAATTCTTGCGTGGGAAATTGTTTGTGTGTGTGTGTGTGCACGCGCGTATGTGCACATCATGGCTGTATCTTTGGGAGTCTCATTCCAGCAGTGTTATGCTGTAGCAGTTGACAGGGCAGTGTGTAACCAAACTCTACTATCAAGACTTGTCTGCTGGTCTTTACTCTTGGTAACAGCACAAGTGTTTCCCTGCAGCTGCTCTCTCGCTGCTGTGCACCCTCTCAATGTTTAGGTACAGTAAGGGTCTATTTACCAGGCCTACACTCTTCTTAGCTCCCAAGTTAACAACGAGTAAATTAATGGACTGTTTCCCAGAGTAGATTGACCAGTAATATTCTGATTTACTGAGTTATTTATTCCTGACTTAATGGGCAGAGAGATAGAGTATTTTTAAATAATAAAGACCTTTTACAAATTCATTATGTGGGTGTACTGTAGGCAAAATCTAACTACCTGTAAAGCTGTGTTATAAGTAAATGCATTTTCTTTTTTCTCATTTATTTTAAATATGTAGTATAGGTTTCTACTGTAGGACCACCTACTCTGTTGTAAACAAATAACCTGAGCAGGGTACTACCCAAACTATGGGACTGAGTTCCTTTCTGTCTGACAAAGGCTCTGTTCTGCTTGCCTGCTAGACCCAAACCCACACAAAAGGCTCCTTCTGCCACCACTGCTATTGTTCCTGCCCGCTGCCTTTAGTGCCTCACACTGTCGCAGTCTGGATGGTTGCAGCCACACACCCTGGCAACACGCACATTCTTGGATACACTCAACAAGCATCTAGATAGAGAAGCTGAAGCAGAGGGGGACTAAAAAAAACTCAATAGTGGACCTGTGTAGCTCAATAACTACGGTAAAGTACTCTCAGAGTGACAGTATTATGAGTTCACTAATGTTTACCTCAACTGGTAGGGCAACACATGAACATTTCCAGATTTAGAAAATGTTTCCCAAAAGAGTCTTCACTGCAAAATATGCATGCGTCCTTGTTGACATGAGACACTTTACTAGTACCCACTACTGCCTTTACTAGTCAGCCTAACATTGGCCAGACTTACTGTACTTACAGACTTACTTACTTTTTTTGATGAATTGGCAATGTTTGGAGTTAGAACATTATTCAATACTGTTTGGAAAGTGCTAATTCACTATGTTGATGGATATCAAACTCATCCCTCTGCATTCTGCATACGCATTGAAAGACACCAACACACTGACTTACCCACACAGGTGCAGGTGGGGAACTCTGCCTGTAGATCCTTGGAGGGAGTATCTAACAAGGTTTTTGTGGGGGTGTCTAGATAGCGCAGAGGAGACTCAAGGAAGCCTCTGAGTGATGGAGAAGATGGCAGACTGTCCTTAGTGGGTGTGTCCTCTTCAGAATAGCACGTGGTGGAAAGTACTGCTATATCACCCGAGGCTTCGATCTTCATGCGTTTAGGCAGAGGAGAACATGGTATGCTGAACCTATCCTCTAACAAACTGGGCTGCTGCTGCTTGTCCAGAATGGCCTCCTGATTCAGAGAGACATGGAGGGGCCCCTTATGCTGCTCCTCCATTGGGCTTTTTGTGGGTGCCAGGTTCAAGGCTGCTTCACTTTGGGTCCCTAATTCATCTTTGTTGACTTCCATCTCCTGATCATCTGAATGAGATGTGGAGCTGGCTTGAGGGGTGAGAAATAAGGGAGCCGACTGGGATTTGGATGATGATGATGATGTGGAACTGAGGTCCTGAGGACAGGTCTGGGACTGATTCCCCTGCTGAGGGGCTGTAGCAGTCTCCTCCATGAGTTGACTGGCGGATGGGGCTGTGTCCCCAAATTCAGCCTCAAACTGGCGGATCAGTTCTTCGTATTTCGGGTCTATGTTGATGAGACTCTGTAATTGTGAGGTGTCGGGTGAAGATGTGGAGGTCAGAGGTTTGGTGGTGCTGGTGTAACTGGAGACCAAGCTGTTAGCTCCCTCTGACTTAACATGGGCTAAAGGGGCCACAGGTAGGGGCAGAGGGCCCATGAGGGCTGGAGTGTTTTCTGACAAAGCAGAAACAGTGGAAGAGGGAGTCATTAAGGAGTTGGAAATGGATACCTGAGATTGGGCTGGGGCAGGGAGGCCTGCAGCAGGAGCCTGAGTGGAATTACTATGGAGGGGTAGAGAGGGGAGAGAACCTGGTTTCAGGCTGGTCAGGGCCGGGGCTCTGTCCATCATGAGGACTGGTGGTTTTTGTATGGTGATCTGAATCTGAGGCAGGAAGGTTGGCATGGAGGCTTTCTGCTTGGTCTTCTTGATTATGATCTGTTTCGGTTTGGGTAGGGGAGGGACTGTAAGCATCCCACTCATAGCTTTTATGACAGGAGATCCTTGGCTGCTTTTTTTCTTCTTGGGTTCCTTGGATTCCTGTTTGATGGCCAGATGTGGCATACATTCTGCCTCCATCTGTGGCCACCATTTTTTCAAGTTTTGGCAAGCCAGAGGTGCACGAGGGCCTGGTGCTCCAAAGCCAGAGGAGTGGTTAGAGAAGAGGTTCCTCTTGTAGTGAAGGTGCTGCTGCAAAGCTGCCTGAGTGGAGTGGCTGATGGCTGCTTGACCAGGAGACAGGGGAGTGCCAGGGTAGTGCTGACCCTGCTGCTGACAATTAGCCATGCCATAATGTCCCATGGAGGCAGTGTGATGGTAGTGCTCACCAGAGTCTGTCTCTTGCTTTATCCTGGCCAATGCTGGGTTGTCCTGGGCCTGGATACCTCCATTCTGGGTTAATCTGAGCTGCTGTGCCATTGGAAGCTTGAAAGGACCATTGCTGAACTTGCCACTGGTATCACCTAGCAGCTGTTTGAGCTCTGACATGGGGTCTGAGTTACTGTGAGGTGCAGCGGCGTAGTGAGACTGGGGCTCAGATTTCATATGCATCCATGGGTTCCTCTGTTCAGAGCTTCTGCCTGAGCCCTGTTGCCACTGCTGTGGATTAGGGCTGAAGCCTGGATGTTTTCCCTGGTCTGGGAAGGGAGAGGTAGAGGACGGGAGAGGGGTAGCATGGGGTGGCTGGCCCTGGGATTGGGGCCTATGGTGCTCACAGGACACTGGGGCCTGCTGGCCAGTGTGTAATCCTGGAGGGACGGATTGAGAGCGTGAGGAGGATAAGTGGGTGCCGGGAGAGGACGGGATCATGCTAGTGCCATTGGGGGGCTGAGATGGGAGGTTCTGGGTATGTTGGTGGTGATGGAGGTTACTGTGGTAGGGGGCTTGACCTGGAGAGCCAGCAGCTTGTGGACCAGTACTAGATAACTGGGTCAGGGCTTCTATTGCGATGGCTGTCTGAAGACTGACGTTCTTTTCCTTGGCTATGGAGAGCACCTGGGGAGAGCAAGGAATTGGGGGTTTGGAGCAGGGCACTTGGTCTGGATGAGGGCCTTGAGTTCCCTGTTGCTGCTGGGGGTATGAAGTAGACAGACGGGGGCCACCATTAACCTGGGGGTGGGGGTGAGGTTGATGCTTTAAATGGGGTTGCTGTAGGTGAGACTGTAAGTGTGGAGGAGCATTATTCATCTTGCAGGGACCTTGATCCTCACTGGTTGCCAACTTAATCTTCTTCTCCAGCCACTCAAGGTAGTCTGGACAGTCAGGCCCATCACAGTTGCAGTTTGGGGGCTTGTGTCCATGTTTGGCTTGGCTCAGTGCTGTCTGTAGGGTGTTCAGGTCTTCTGGAGGTTGGCAGCTACCCTCAGGAGCCCCTGCAGAGAGCCTGGCCTGAGTCCCCTCAGCACCCATCTCCTGGATGAATTTCTCATACAGCAGGGCTGTATTAGGCTGGACGAGGCAGGAAGAGGAGGAAGAAGGAGGCAAGGAGCCGGCAAGAGCAGAAAAAGCCACCAAATTTTGAGCATCCTCCATGTCTGCGTGGTGGACAGGTTCACCAGGGGTTGTACTACTGTTGCTGTTCCAACACGGTTGCTGTTGTTGGGTGTCACTGACCTTGCCATGTCCTGACACCCACTGCCTTGCAGGCACGCTTCCTGCCCTCTGCTGCTCTGTTTCTATAGATGTCTCATCATCATTAGGGTAGCGATTAACCCCATTGGCCAATTCCAGGTTCAGCGCGCCTTCCTGGAGGCGGTCATGTGACCCAATTTCCATCTGGCCTCCACTTCTGGGGCCATCCACTGAAGTGACTTCCCGAACAGTCTGCAAGAAAATCATGGAGTAAGGTTAGTGAGGTTATAATAATCCAAAGACTCCAGGACTATGCAACTGGTAGGACTATGCAAAACAACAATACACATTAAGCATTATTTTGAATAATCACCCTGTGTGTAATAATGTACACAGTAATAATGTATGTTTGTTATTAATAAAATATTGATCATTTATCTGCATTCCAAGAATAAGAATGATAAAATGATTTGTTTTTAAACAAACATCAAAATAATATTAGACTCCATTCCCTTCTTCCCAGCTCCTATCCAGGGTTTCCCTCCCACCATTCACACATACAGAGCATACACTGCTGCAGGGTTGGGACCTAAGGAAAACTGAAATAACTATTGCTTCAGTGGAGAGATTTCACAACAAGCAAGTGTTTATCAGGCAAGTGACTGGCCATGTGACATAGTTTCACTGTTCAGGTCAGTTAGTCTATGCAAAGCAGGCAGTTGGAGTTAAAACATGTCACCCATGGTGGATACTCTGTGTGGTAGAGGTGGAGCATTAAATACACATTGAGAGGAAAAGAAAACTAAATAAACCAATCTACATAATGACTGGGAGATCCAAGAAATCCACTTACATGAACTGTTCATTTTCATAATTTATTAAAAACTACAGATTTTATTCACTTGGTTGAGAGAACTGTTGACCAAGTGTGGGAACTACTAATATGATTTGTTAAAGAGTGAAGGAAAGTCTTATTTGATCATTAATTGGTATTTGAAAATTACAGATGTTCAGTAAATTGAGGGTTTGGCTGTTGATTGTAACAGTACACATTGAAGTTTTGCAGTGTGGCTCTGCTCATGTGATGCTCTCCCAACTATCTGAGCTACCCCACCAGCCTGAGATACACAGTATTTGGTCAACAAAAACAGATATTTTAAGAACTAATGTACTACAATTATATGCTAAAGAAGGATTCTACCAGGATGAAGGGAGTTTGATTGCTGAGAGCACACAGTGGTGTAGCAGTGAAGATTCAAAGCTCAGAGTTGGTGTCTGCAGATAGGCCCAATGTCTACGTCAATAATGTTTTGGCATGAGAAATTATGCTTGTAAACCAATCTTTGCCTTTCCCATCAGTGATTTTATACAGCAAAATACAAGCAACAACTCACTGCTCTTGATATTTGGCAAAACCCATCGTACCACACTGCTCAATAACAGAATCTAGCTTTGGCTAACTACATTTTAGATGTTCATTTTTTGAACTGTAGTATTCATTGCAGTCATTGCAACCAAGTAAACAACATTAAGATGTCATATCAGCAGGTTTTAAAAGACCTCAGACATTTGGTAACACTAATCTGGAGCTGATCAGTGCGGCATATGTCCCACTTCCTCTCAAAGTCAAAATTGGGACAGTTACCACATTAGCAGTTACTCTGAAAACTGCAAACACATCACCTGGACTTGTGTCAAATTACATTTTCAAAGCATTCTGTTTATTTCAGACTGCTCAATGCACCAGAGTGGAGAGTTTGTTATTGTAATTATCTTGATATGTTAAAGCCAACTATGGTGATCCGATTCACTTGAGTCCAAAGATGTTACTTGCACACATTATTCAGTCCAGTCTATGGTCCTCATAGAATACAGTCAACTGAGTCTAGAGAGGAACAGCAAACAAAGATCATCCAAGGGCAGGCTCAGAAATCATTGACAGAGTTCATGTTGTGGCTGAACAGTGTATTCCAACATATCTAATAGCCCTTTTGAGAAGCAAACAATGGCAGACTCACTGAATAAATAAATTTTTTTTATGTTAGCACCCTGTTGACCAATGCACTGTATTACTAACCTTTTTACATGCAGTCTTTAACCTATGTGTTTACTATAAACAGACAACATACCCTAAACAAGCCCCTGCTGCATGCTTTTCACTGTACAGTAGCCTTTATTGCTGGTTACAAGCACAATCCCTCACTGGCATAAGACACAACAAAAATTGGATCAAGATATCAATAAATTCCTTACACATGAACACAAACTAACCTCAAGATAGCCGATGGTCTCACACCCCAACATGTTAAATGTTAATGGTGAACTAGTTCCTGATTCAGGTGACTTAAAAAAGACAGAAAATGGCTTCTGGTTGTAACTCAGTGTATGACAGTACTGAGCCCGACGTCCAGCTTCCCCATCATTTGAATATTATTGAAATGAGCCTTTGAAGTGGGTAATTACTGGACAGGCAGTATGCTCAGGTCTTTTGAATCCACCTTCTGCGCTGTGTCCGTTGGGGGTCCCAGTGGGAGGGGGTTGGGGTGCTGGGTGGGGGTTGTGGATAGGTCGGGGGTGGCAGTGAACAGCCGGCATACAATACGTGAGAGGCCGCATGTCTGCGCTATCAGTGGCATCAGACGTGAAAGAGGAAGGGGGGGGGGGGGCTGTGCACGGCAGTTATGAGAACTGCAATGTGTTGAAACAGAGTGACTGCAACACTGCACAACCTAACATCCCACAATCACACGCTGTCAGGCGCAATGACACTTTCTTTTCCTCCTTTTCTCACAGTTACATATACAACGCACGGCCAAGTCACATGGGTTTAAAGCGCCTCAAGCTGTATACTCAGAACAAACGGACTTTACTCAGCTTTGCCGGTGCAGATAACAAATACCACACTGCACACAGTTCTTTGAATCCTCATATGATCTGGGCTTTCATTGGCCTTGATTGACTTTATTGAGAGTTTAAATTTCGGTCCAGGATGAAAATGCTGCACTGACACCTGCAGCGCTTTACACCTATCCGGGTGCCCTGGACTGTACAGACCACGTGCTTTGACAAATATTTACACCGTGACAGAGTCTACTCCCCTGCCTTGTCGATCTCGGTCTTCTCTCTAACTGTTTCACTATATTTCACCATCTCCCCAACACACACACTCTTTTACAAGCTTGACACACACCAATAAGTGCATCCAAAAACATCAACACACCTAACCGGATCAGATCTCGCAAAACCTGGTAGACGAGACACTCGAGCCCTTTAAACAAGGTGAGCCTTTACATCTTTGTGAGAGAGCAAAGCGAGGGCTGTTTAACACTGACACTGCAAAAAAAAAAAAAAAATACAGGGAGGAGACAAAGCATGTAAAGACACTAGTGTTAGTGGCGGTGAGGGGGTTAAATTCAGCTTGTGAGTAGACAGCTGAACCTAAATCCCAGATACACAACACCCCCCCCCTATTCTCCCTCTCGTCCCCCTCCTTCTTCCCCCACCCCTTCCTTTGCTGCCGTGCCGAGCAGGAACATGAAGCAGAGACCCTGACAATATGAAGCTGGGTGGGAGCCCCGCGGACCAGCGACGCTTACTTACGTTGTCCTAGGCGTCCAGACAGAGCTGCCGGTCGGAGAGCAGAAAGCAGAAGAGGAGACGGAGAGGAGCATGAGACTTGCTTGCCGGCACAGCAGCCCACAAGTAATCCGGCCTTGTTGGGTTATATTCCTTTTTATTTCTTCCAGTCTGTGTGGCGCACAGACAGAGCGAGCGCCGAAACACACATGCGTGCATTCACGCACGCACACGCAGCCAGCCGCACACACTCAACACACCCTCCCCCAAACACAGCACACACGTTTCTCATTCTCTTTCCTCTTCTTATGGCCGACGCTTTCTGTTCTCTCCTTTTTCCTTTCTCATTATCTCTGTCTGCTCCTCCCTTCCCCTTTTTCAATATCCTCTTTCTTTCTCTCGGCTACACATGCAGTCGGCTTCTCTTCGCAGCCCCCACCTTCCCCCCTCTCTCTCTCGCTCTCTCCCTCCCTCCCTCCACTCCCCTCCCTCTCGCGCAGCCTCTCCCTCCATCTCCTCTCCTCTCTCTCTTCAGTGTGTGCAGAGCGAGAGGCCATTATCTGAGCCACAGCGGGCACGTACGATGGAATGGAGGAGTGTGCAGTGAGCAGAAACAGAGAGCAGTGGGGGATAGTCGCTAGTAGTGGCAGCCTAGGAAACAGCACAGTGCAGCAGAGCTCTTACCAATGAGAAAACCTCTTTCTGTCTCTATCCACGCCCTTCAACACCACTTGCTCTGCTGCATTAGATCATCTTACATATAAGGCTATGTTGTGTGTTTCGATTATCCACAAAACACCAGTAATGGCTATTTCGGCTTTGACAGAGCTTTCGGGCGCAGAGGTGAACCAGCGGCTCTCAGGCAAATACACAGTCTCAACTCACAACGGCATCAACAGGAAAAAGAAAAAGGAGCAAGGAAAAGCAACGTTACGTTGCTTGTTTATGCCTTCTGCAAACCGCATCTGGTTGTCCTCACGGAGATTTTGTTCCATGTTTGAGCGTCTAGAGTCGTCTCAGCCCAGGGCCAAAGGAGAAGCCACCGATAATGGTTCTTCGATCTCCATTTTCTTCCTCGTCCGCAGTCATCGGTTGCCCATTCCTCGCTTGAAGCAAAAAGCTTCAATCTTACACCTGTGGCTGATTATAGATTCTCTAGCAAGGCTGCACACAAGAAAGATTGGTAGATGAAGAGGGAGCCGGCTTGCTGGCGGTCTTGCTGGACCTTCCTCCAAGATGCAGAGGACACAGACAAGGTGGAAGGTTTCGGACTGATATACAATCATTCATCAACACTCTATAATGTCAACTCGCTCACCTACAAGAGAGAAGAAAATCTCGATGGCGGTATGATTTCTACAGAGGTAAAAGAGCGAGACATCTGCGCCGGGCAATGGAGAGGGAACAGCGGGTGACACTTAGACATCAGCAAGCAAGAGTAGCAGGATGAAGAGAAGGGGATGTAGGGAGACACCGAGGAGAGGGAAGGCAACAAGAGGGAAGTCTGTGGAGAAAACAGTTAACAGAAAGACGCTCAGATATTCGTGTGACTGATTCTGTAATGGGAGGGAAGATGATGATGAAGAAGAAGAAGAAGAAGAGGAGGGTACAAACAGAAAGTATCTGCAGGTTGTTGCCAAATGAACACGGCAACCACAAGCGATCACCCCGTTTACAGTTTGCCGAGGACGCAAGACTGTCCTCTCCTGTCCACCAGCCTACGATAACGTCCTCTTGGTATTCTCTCCTCACCATTGCTCTGCCTTGGCGTCACTGCCACTATCATCATCAACGTCTTCATGATCGCTGGATGTTCCCTCTCGCCCACTTGCTGGCTGGCTGACCGGCCTTGTGGCGTCTCCTCTCTTCTCTCCAACATTGCTGGAGTTTTGGAGCAGATTTAACCAGGAGGAGGAGGAGAAGGGGGGGAAAACATGGCCGTCTCCCTCACGCAGATCGTTGTCAGCTCCTGCGTAGTATTTTTCTCTTATATTACTGAGCATGTGCCGGCTACACTGCGCTATGGCTGGATCAACTTCAGTAGCCTTTCCCTGCTTCTCTTACTTTGGCGTTCCCTCTTCCTCTTGGTCTCTCTTGATCTCTCATTTGCTCTGGCTTTCTCAAACTGCCTCCCTCTCTCGATTTGTCTCTCTGTTTTGATTCCTGAGCCTTTTCCCTTTCTAGCATAGCTTATTGCATTACCGCTCCAACACTTTCTGACGCACCCGCTCTCTGGCCCTGTAAATTGTACACTGTCTGTCTCTGTAGCCACACATATTCGTTTATACACACACAGATGAGCGTCAATCCCAAAGAGAAACACAGCGCAGGCTAAGCTGTCTAAGGGAAGGAGAGGAGAAGTAGAGCATTAGGTCACATGACCAAGGAGTGCCAATGAGCGAGAGGGAGAGCAGTGAGAAAGATAGGTAGGAAACACATGTGGCAATGACGTAGTTGCATCGTCATCAGCAGCATCATCATCATCAGTGTCTCCCACCCGGACGCTTTGCCTCCACCACTGGGTGGGCACAAGTGTCATCTGGCACATGTGCCCACTCTCTACTATCACCAACACCACACACCAACGGACACTCGAAAACATGCTCTTTCATTCACCCGATTCACTTGTGCTCGCTCACTCCCCCGGCTGCAGTGACACAGCATTTCTAGCTCAAGACTCGACTTAACCCCTGAATCACATGCGCTCCACGCACAGTTCCTCATTTCACAGACCTACTGAACACAGCTCGGTCCCGTAACGCTGTGTTCTTATCAAAAACACTTCATACTACTAATTCTTAAACATACACCGGCTATACAGCACCTGCCAAAATAAATAATTATTCCAATCTAAGGCTAAGAGAGACCTCGACAGACAAGCAGCCATCACAACTAGATCTAATATAAACAGTGGCAGAAATGAAACGCATCACATGGCTGTAGCAGGTTTTGAAATGAACATCAAGAAAACAGAACAGAAACATAAGCTGAGCTTGTGAGCTAGAGGACAGTGCCGTGCTTCGACAGAATTCATTAGCTCATTCACCCACATTGTAAAAACATGAGCTCTGAATGAGTTTCTGTCACGTACACGGCTGAGTAAAACAAAGAAGTACGATTTGGCCAAAACATCAACATAAAAGACGGGACCTCCACAATGGCAAATTCAGCTGTTCCCAAAACAACAACACACCATGAAAACACGCTACATTATATAATTTACTGTATGTAGGTAGATCAAAATGGCTTTTCATAAACATGTGCTCACTGATGACTCACAACCAGTGTCATTTCACATAAACCATTGCTCATAATTTCTGGTGTTTACCTCAATCACATCTCACTCCCTTTGAGAGCAGAACAGAGATTGGGAATTTAGATTAACAACAATGACAGAAAAGGGCATGAAGTATGTTCCTTGGCTTTAAGATGTTCTAGCGTGATTACAGCTGTACACAGAATCAACGCCACGATGCTGCCAGTCAGGTTTGTCCTGAAATTCCCTCCTGAGCACAATTGGTTACTTTTCCACGAGATAACATATCAAGGTGACAGATTACATTGTAATTGGAAGGCATGCTGTCCTAGTTAACTTCTAATTCAACTGTGTTCCCTTCACATGACACATAGACCTGAAACACTGGAAGTGTCAACCACAGGTTTCTGAACTTTTTGGTGAAAATGAAATGGAAAAGCAGTGTGTTGCCCACTTACTGTAAACCTGCTGTAGCCCGGCATTGAGAAAGTGAGAGGAAGGTACAACAGAGACTCCGAAATCTCACGTCGATCACTTCATCTCAAAATCTAGTCAAATTATGGTCCAAATGAGTTGTTTCACGCCCTCGTCTCTCTCTCTTTCTCTCGTTCTCTCCATCTCTCTCACTTCTCTGTCTCTCGCTCACTGTTTCTCAGCAGCACACTGGAAAGGTCTTGGGTTGTAGGAGGGATGACTGACAACAAAAGTCCATCCTCAGCAGTGTGTGTTGGGTTGGCTTGCGTGACTAAGCCTGAGTCATCTTTTTCTTTTCTTCTCAACAAAGTCCTGACATAAAACCCTCACACACCGAAACAAGCTTTTTAAAATGTTACCAGCACATAGGTAGTGGGAGGTGTGTGTGTGTGTGTGTGTGTGTGTGTGTGTGTGTGTGTGTGTGTGTGTGTGTGAAAGCCAATAAAGAACAACTTGTCCGGTTTCAAGTGTTTGAACAGTCTTTCTGCTAATTTACAGCGTCACCACTGAATGTCACTGTTTCTGCACCTTCATCACCTCTCATCAGAACTTTTATTTTTGTGCCAAAAAAGCCTCCATTAAACGACCCAGATGAGCACCGCGATCATGACATGAGGGACCTTTCCCCTCCTCCCATCTCTTCCTGTCAGCTGACTCCACCTCCCTCCACCACTGCTCCCTTTTACCTCCATACACCCCCACCCCCCGACCCATATTGCCCTGTAGTCTAATGGCATCAAGGTCATCTGATCTGACACACTCTGTGACTCTCCCCCCTCTTCTTCTGTCTTTTTGCTCTCTCTTTATCTTTCACTTTCTTTCTCCCTTCCTGCCCAACGCACACACACACGCCTGTTTCTCACCACACACAGAGGCAAAGACAAGACGCTAAAGGTTCCTGCAAATGCACACACTGGCAACAAATGCAGAGGCTTTCTTTAATGATTTTTTTCTCCACACGCACACACACACACACACACACACACACACACACGCTTGTATGCATACAGTATTGGATTGTTCACTGAGGGTCACCGGGTTTATTGGTGGGCAGGACAAGAGGCTGCAGAGCCGCACTGAGCACATGTTTAACAGAGTAGAGGCAACACAAAGTGTTTCAGCCTGGTTAAACAAACAGCTTTACTGCAATGATTGCTTTATTATGTTCATGAGCAAACCTGGCACAACATGTGCTTTGTTTTGGATATTATCTCATGAAAAGGATATAGATAGTAAAATGATTGACAGTGCCTTTTTGTACCATACAACCATAATGCATTTGTATCTTTGTTTGGACTGTTTCCATCTGTCTGTCTAAAACGAGTATGTTCATATTTGAGACATGCACCTTGTTTCATCCTTGCATCTGTCTGTTTGTTTGAAACCTGTTCCTTTGTCTTTGCAGTCATTGCCACACACACACACACACACACACACGCACACACACGCTCCAAGGCAGGATGGTGTTAAGTTCAGGTTCAGGGTGTGTTTGGGTGTCGATCGTAGTACTAACTGTAAGGTATACAATCTGAGTCATACCTCCTGACTTTCGGCACGTGCAAGTCGGCACGAAGAGCCCAGCTGGGGAAGGCCTACCCCTCCTCACTGCTACTCACAAAGAGAAAGGGAGGAGTGGCTTGGGAGAGAGAGGAGAAAAATGGAAAGGTGGTGTTGGGTGATGGGGTGGGGGTCTGTTGGGCAGGGTGGAGCTGCTTTAACATAATGAGGAAGGAGGAGGAGGAGGAAGAAGAGTAGGCGGGTGCTGTTTTTAAAAGGCAGCTCTTTGTGCTTGACGTTCGGGACATGAAAAGAAGGAGAGGAATGTAAATCAATATACAGAATATGTTGGGTCTGAGACAAAGAGAGTGGACGTGACAGGCAGAAGGGAGATGGATAGGAAAATCATAAAAGAGCACTGTGTACTACTACCTGCCGGGTGTGCCAAGTCATGAAAAAGAGCTGAGCAGTCAAATCTGATTGGACAATGACATAATCATTAACAGAGTCACAGTTGTTTCAAATACTAGACCTGTTTTGTTTTCAGGTGAAACACATCACAGCCTTAATGATTACGTGATGAGTTTTTTTGGAGACGGTATTTAGGGTTTAATCATAAACTGCTCATACTTGCGAGGAGAAAAACAGTAAAGCCAGAGAACCCTTCCTCAGCTCTGCACAGTGGCTGGTTGCCAGCCTTGTCTCTCTCAGGACCTGGGCTAAGATTAGCTTCCCATATGTTCAAGTCAGGCGTAGCCCGGCTTAAAGGGACAGTACTCACTAGTACACTATGAAGCTCCTGTGTTGCTTCACATACACTAAATCATCCAGATTCACACTCAAGGTCAAAATATATTTTTTATGTATCAATTGAAGGTTCGTTGAAGATGATGGCTGGATGATGTTTTGTCCTTTTTCAGAACTGAGTCCTTGGCGTGGATTTCTGAGCTACTACTAGTTTTCAGCCTGGTCTTACACCATAATCAGGCCGATCCTTTTTTTGGAGAGCCACCACTGCATTCACATGAATGTACTACTGTTGTTTCAGAAATCAATATTTTCATGTGCCTGTTTCAATTGTGTGTGATGTAAAACTCCAACAGCTGTGGCACTGTGTTGCATAAAACCTGGCAGCGTGGGGCGGCAGTGGGATTCAGGATTGTATAAACTGCGCGCCCGGTGGGAGCAGCACAGCAGCCACCAGAGAGGTGAGAGTTAAAGAGCCCGAGCAACAGCTGACGGCTCCTCCCCCTTCTCTTTCCATTCATTTTTTATTAACTGCGGCACCGGGCGGCTGACAACCTCCCTCCGACATCAACCACAGATCCCACCAACGATGCCAGCGAGCCGACTACCGCAACTCGCCGTGCCGTGCAGGGTATCGAACCGGCGCAGGACTCCAAAGTCCAGCCATGTTCACTGGCACATGCAGGATTATAAGCAGTGTGGAGGGAGAAATGAACATCTGCTAACTGTAATTAATTAGAGATGAAACATGACAACAGTGCAGAGCTTCTCAAGTCCCTATACATTAATGATTGTTGGTGACTATATACATTCAAATGTCACGTGAAATCCCATGAGGATTTCCAGCATGCGATGTTTTCAAGTCTTTGTATCTTTGATAAAATGCTTCTCTTAGAACCATTAAAGGAAGCCTTTAAGTTACAACCACTCGCACCTCTACACTGTGAATACACGACTGTTCAGAGCCTTGTAGCAGCCGACACTTCCTGGGTTTACATGCAGGGCTGCAGCCGAGGTTAAAATGGGTAAATGAAGTCAGTCACCTTTTTAACTGCAGACAACGCTTCACCTGGAACCTTTTTCATAAGATCAGCACTACCGAGGACAATTCTTTAAAGCTACAGTAGAGTAAGTAAGTTAAGGACACAGAATAAATGAACGCTTTTCAGGACATTTAATACTTTTGGCAGCAAGATTGTTCACACGAGACAATGACATATACCATCCATGACCAAGAAATAAATAAGGCTTTCTTCTTCTTCTTCTTCTTGTTACTGTGTTGACCTCTTGTTCAGCTCTGTTAGAGCTCTCAGAATACTTTTTTTAGACAGTATTACAGGGGAAAACAATGTGTCAATTCATGATTGGAAAAACATGAGTTGAAGTCAAGACCAAGACAAACACGACTTCAAGATCAAAAGGAAGATCTGTGCTAAACGGGCTGGAGCGTCAACGTGAGAACCAAAACCCCGACTACTGGTACAATCATCGTGTCACGCTCACATTTACATTAACCATCAGATCGCAAGCGTGTGTCAAAGCACGAGGGAAACAGAGCTGCTCTTCTTTACTGACTGAGTGGAAACCTTACAGAGCAGTAAATACATCGAAAGCCAACGCTGAATGGAAGAGGTGATGTCAAACCCTCCACTTCCTGTACTACACAAATACACACATATGCACACATGTGCGGTGCCGGCTAGTTGGTCACGTGACCAAACCTTGGATGCCGGACTTGAGCTAAAATTAAAGCAATGATGACATCAGACATTCAGTGTTGCCACGGAAACTAGGTCAGCGTTAACCCTTTGCGAACGAGGCCGGGGATTCCACGCGAGCCCAAACACATCATTAACACACGTTCCATCTGCCGTCACGTACTCGGCGGTTTGAGTGTTTCTGCTCTTTCCCGTCAGCATGTGAAGTTCATTTCACGTATACGGAGGAAATCCTGTGTATGGGCGTGGACAACAAATCACGCGAGTGCAGTCTGTCTTTCTTTGTACCCTGTTGTGGTAAACTCCTGATTCAGCTCGTTTCCTGAACAGCAAAGAAAACCACCAAACAAACGCTGTATGCTGTAAAACTGAAATTAAACACTGAACAGCTCGACTCGATTGCCACACGATGTCTTTATGTTCCAGCTGCTGTGTGGGTCCTGAAAAGGCGTAATTATACTGTACAACTCCTTATTGAAATTGACAAACACAGTGCCCTCAGTTTGTTGGGTGTAGACTGTTTGCCTTTGTGTAACCAGGGAAATGTTTGACAAGGAAACAGATATATGACTCCACCAAGGACACACACAGTAACTACAAACAGGAGCTCAGGAGAGAGAACACAAACTTGTTAAACACAACTCTCCTCACAAACGGACAGTTCAGTGATTTTTCCCCCCTACCATCCAGATGGTCGTTTATACCATATAGGGTTTGGGGATTACAGCAGGCTTAGAGGTTAAGCTAGAACATGTCAGTAGAACTGAACTAAACCCATTCATGCCTTTTTAAACTGCCTGACTAACCTGTATTTCATGTCACGGCAGCGACGGAGGTGAAGGCATTTGCTGGCATATGTTCTCGACTCATTTCTTGTTACTTCCACATGTCTAGGTTTACAACACCGAAATGTTTCACTGTGCATCTGATGTCAGGGGATATCACACGAAACTCATAACTCAGACAACAGCTTGTTTGGTGCTCAATAAATCCTCATCCTCCTTGTGAAGCCTCGCCGCTCAAACTTCCTTTCCACATAAACACACAAGCGTGCCCCGGCTCGGCTAAGCTGTAGAACAGCAGCTCTTAGCGGCCACACGCCACAGGTTACTACGCCCGACAATCACGTACGCATGCGTGACCCACTAACTTTTACTCCCTTTACCTCATTTGACTCCAGAACCTAGGAGAAGAAGGACGGCCCCCCCCTCGGCTCCTGAGCCAGCGCATCGGGTTCCTCCTCCTCCTCCTCCTCCCTCCTCCCCTCCCTGGTCTCTTGTATCTACACATGCCTGGCTCTGGCACCAATCAGCGGGCAGCGTGGGACGCTTTAAACTGAGAACGCCGCAACTTCATCACTGAGGCGCCAGCTCACCGGCACTTGGAGATAAAGCCGAAGTAGCTGCTTTAATACAGTCAGCTTCAGAGCGGGGCGACTCGGATGGGAAGACAGCTGCCTTAGACGGTGTCTAAGGCATCTTTATTCCACCTGGCGATGATATCAGGGCTAATATAATGAGCTCGTGTTCGCCGAAGAGAGCAGCAAATAGTAAAATGAAATCCTAGCGACACAGCGGTCACAATCACAGCTTTTCTGCGTAACAGGTATCAGTGGTTAATCCCATTCACACAAATACTTACACATATACTGTACATTCATAAAAAAAATCACCAGAGCGGAGTCACATTTGTAAATATGCGCGTGTGAACAGACATACATAGAAAGAGAAGAGAGGAAGTGGTCGCTACGTTGACTGACAACCATAGTTCTCCTCGTAATAGCCTCGCTGCACTGATGAACCAACAGCTGAGAACCAAGGCAACATGGACAGAGATCACACACACAGATAACACACAACAGTCACAGAAACACAAACCCACTGCCCTCTCTTACCTCAGCTGCCAGTTCAGGGTTCCCCGAGCAGCCTCGACTGTTGTCTTCAAAATAGTCCACCTTTACAGCCATTCAACAGAACGAGAGAGGGGGGAGCGAGAAGGAGACGGAGAGAGATGGGAGGGGGGAGAGAATAACAATCAATAGAATAATGCGACAAGGGCCTGTGTTCAAAAAGACTTCTCATTAAGGACAGCGCCAGGTACATGATGCACGCCTTTTCGCACACACAGTCTCCACCGTCACTCCTGTCATCCTCAGCAATCATCAGAAAGCGGCCGTGCACACAAATCTCCTTTCTTTGATTTGTGCTCAAACAGTGAGCCGGCACTTCCCTCTGCTGCTGGGACAGAGAACGAGAGACGGCAAAGCGAGATTCACTTTCAATTATAGAATTATGTAATGTCTGTATCCCGAACCCCTGGCGCAGCCTTCCTAATATATGCATCACACCGGTCTGCATAACCCAGTTTTTTAAAGGGTAAATTGGCAAAAACGTGCACAAGTGTCAGTGGACGGCTGAGAGTCAGATGGAATAGATGTTAATGGTTCATCAAGCAGGGCTGATTACTGTCAAACAATAGCATCTTTTTATTTGGCACAGCATGCCCCCTTGTCTACATGGTCCTGGTTGTCTCAATGTTAAATGATGTGTTTTGTCTCGAGCTGTTCCCCAGTCCCGCCAACCTCACCCCCCCCCACCACCACCACCCACCCCCTCTCCACCCACCCACCCACCTATCAATCCTAAAATAGTCTGGAGTGATGAATATTTACCCTGCAAGCCTCTGAGCTGCCTTGGTTTGTACTCCTCCGTCCGCTGGCCAAATCCCCATCAGAAGAGCTCCCTCTCGTCTTCACCTCTATCCCTTTCTTATCTCTTGCTCTCTCTCTCTCTCTCTACCTCTCCACTCTTCTTTCTCGGTCTCTCTCTCTCTCTCGTCTGTGTTCCAGCAGCCCATTCAGGAAGCCATCTTGTGTTTTTAATCTGGTTTTACATGAGCCCTCGTACGCACGTTCTCTCTCTCTCTCTCTCTCTCTCTCGCTTGCTCTCCTGCTCTCCCCCTCCCTCTCTCTCTCTCTCTCTCTCTCTCTCGCTCGCTCGCTCTCCTGCTCTACCCCCCTCCCTCTCTCTCTCTCTCTGCTAGTATGGCAATAGGTCTACCGCACACTCACACAAGGTTTTTTTTTCCTCTGTGATCGCTATCACTCCTTCCTCACACTCAATTTTTTTTTCTCTTCTCCTTCTGCATACATGATGTGAATGCCCTCTCAACCAAACCCCCCCCCCCCCCTCTCTCTCCAAACACATAGACTCATGAACAAATACACACACACACACACACACACACACACACACACACACAGCTCGCCGGAGAGACGTCACGCTACAGATAGCACACAAAGGCAGTCCGTCCACCAATCAGAGGCCAGGCTGGGCTCTGCTGCTAGGGTGAAATCGAAGGAGAGCAAGTGAGGGCGTAGAGAGAGAGAGAGAGAGAGAGAGAGAGAGAGAAATTGGAGCTAGTAAAAAGAGGTTAAAATAAAAAGGGAAAGGGTCTGTGAGTGTGTATTTGCCTGTGTGTGCAGCACCATAAAAGAAGGGCTGACATAAAGAAACAGAAAGAAGGTGGACGGGATGTGTGCATGTGTGTGTGCATGTGTGTGTGCATGTGTGTGTGTCGGTGGTGGGTGGGTGGGTGGATGAGTGAGGGGGGGTGGGTCCTCTCTATGCTTGTCAATTATCTCCTCGAACTCGCCTTCCCTAAACAATGCCTCTGGTATGTGGTATCTCTGAGCACCATCTGTGCAGGGCTGCCTGCAATAACTGGACTGGACTCACCACACGCACACGCACACACACACACACACAGTCACACACACATACACACACAGATCCTCTTAAACTGCCACCCTCTACCCCCCACCTGACAGGCAAAGCACACAATTACACAGCAAAGCCCGACATGCTGACTCAAAGCAAGTGAAACGAGCACAGAGAGTTTATAAGAGTAGTACACACTAAAGCTACGGACGCGCCATAAGCAAAGTTGTCACATCAAATCATCAGCTGTGACCACGTATACAAATCAGTGATCTGCAACGTGCGTACGTGCAAACACTACCAAAGCTGCCGGGGGTTTGCGTTTCCTTCACGCGCAGTCTGTGACATACCGAGCATATTTTGGAAGCCTGCGTTCATAATGTTTACATTCAGAGTGCGAAAGATCATTTCCAGCCTTTGCAAACCAGAGGGTTAGTGCACGTTCTTGCCAGACTGCTGGACATAACAACAAATCAGCAGCCGGGCAGCCTAGATGCATTTTTCTCTCTTATTTTTAAACAAAGCCTTCTTGCAAAACTGTCACCGATCAGCCTTTTGTGAAAAGGGAAGTTCAACAAACACAAATAGTGTGGCAAAGCGGTCTGCTCAGATATGAAAAACAGCAAAAGACGTGCAAGAGTGAAAAGGGGCTAATGAATATGTAACCGCCGGGAGGACGAGACAAAAGTCAGCGAAAGTTCAGGCAGGCTGGCGAAGACGCAAGGCGAGACGGGCGGACAGCGAGAGGCAGGCACGAGACACAGAGGGAGAATCGAAAAGAGAGAGGCAGCTGAAGTGTGGCGTGGTGAGGCGAGGCAGCCACACAGTGACACAGCATTTGTGGTGTCTGTCTGGCGCTCTCATATGGCATGGGAAATCCACTCTGCTGACGTCAGACGGGCCACGTGTGTGTGTCTGAATGCAAGTGTGTGAGTGTGTGTTTATGTGTGAGCAGAGGCGTGTTTGCAGAAAGCCGGACGGCGAGAGTGGCTGCAGTGGCTTTAGTGCGTTTCGGGTAGTTGTAGTACTCGAAGCGGTAGTCGTACTAACAGTAAGCGTTTCAGGGAAGGCAGCAGCATTAGCAAGAGTAACTTTGGTTATGACCGATGTATGACGAGCTGGTGGGAGAAATAATAATACGAGTTTAAGTAAATCATCTAACACTAATTGTTGGAATGGGGTAAAAGTACAACAAATAAAAAGGTATAGAGAAAGCAAAAAGGGAGTAAAACATCCTCTGCTACGTATTTATCTTACGCCAGGCACCACCTGTCAGTGGAGGCTCGTCAGAAACACGTACAGTGTCTTTGTGAAAGAAACTACTGCAGCATCAAGGGGAAGAAACCTCATCTAGAACATTCAGACTTTCGCAGCCTTCAACAAACTCCTGCCGATCACTGACGGAGCGTGATCGCACTCAGACGCAGATCCTACCCGCTCCTGCACAGCTTTATGATCCTGATGTACACACATGCCTTCAGCCACAAACGTCCTGTCTGTTGCTTTCATCTACTCACATTAAAAAAAGAGATCAGAGTCTCCGCAAACCTGCATCAAACGCTTCCACCTGCTCACCTTCACCTTCCTTTTCAAGTACACAGACACATTCACCACACACACAGACACAGACACAGGAGGGAGGCTCACTGCAGCCTTTTCTGATGGAAAGGAGAGGATGCTGGAGTTGTCTGCCTGCAATCAGACTAACTAGCTTAAATACTGGTATTAATTAAGCCAATCTGTCTTACTCTTTTTACTGACTTTACCATTGCGGTCACCTGTCTAAAGGGCTGCAACTGCAAAGAAAACTCTGAAGCCACACTAAGCACATAACTGTGAGGTTGTGTGAATGTACAGGCTCACGAGTGAAGCACATATTTCATGGCCATATTTGGTCTGTTGCACCAACGGTACATTAAACATATTACAGAGGTTAAAGCTGCTGCTCATATTCTCATTGAGCTTCAGAGCAGTTGTGCCAGGAGAAGATGGAGGACAGAGTTGCCAGGCAATAAGGAACTCAGCTGCTACATTCATACGGAGGTCAGCGCCCAGAGACGGAGGGATTGTGTGGGGGAGGGGTACTGATGGATGAATGGACACTTGGTTAAGATTTGTTTGCTGGGAAAACGCTTCGCCAAACTGCACGTCTCCTGATGCTGCAGCTCGCAGCACTCACCTCTGTCAGCGGAGACAGAGGATCAATAAAGATCTCTGATGGTAAATAGTGGTATTTTGGAATGAAGCTGTTAATCATTCTGTAACAATCCTGAACATCTGATTAAATATCAGTATCGACAGAGGCAGGGTGAGGCCACAAGGAGACTTGGCCTACCACTAGAGACTGTTGGGAACTATGATAAATAAGAAATATCTCACAATCTAGTAAAACAAACTGACTGAAAATCCCTTTTTGCCCATGTTACATTTGCACATTACTTATCTGACATACACAGAGCAGCCTGTAATGAGTGCAACAGATGAGTTTGCTCAAATATTATAAGCCTGCAACTGTGCAGTTAAATAAGGCTAAGATATGCTCCAATATTAAGACTCTAAAGCCACAGGTAGCAGCTCAGTGAGGCTGTGCTTTGAGCTGAATGCCAGTGTTCAGCTCAAACTTGAAAGGTCAGGGAATCAACATCTACACAAATCATCAGTTCAGTAGGATGTAGAGCTCCCTCAGAGGTCAGGCGTTTAGAAGTACGGAGGCTGTAAACTTATATTAACCCTCAGCACGCCTTGGGCCACCAAATAGTGACAATAGCCCACGTTTTTGTCCCATAAACCACTAAAACAATTTGTTTTTGTTGATTTAATACTGAATTCCTGTAAACTGCTTTTCAGGAGACCATTATGTGCTGCTGCTGCTGCCACTTTAGAAACCTCTTACCAGACAGAACAGTAGATAGAAGGCGAGTAAAATGGGCGATAAAGGTTTGGTTCAGTAGGATGTAGAGCTCCCTCAGAGGTCAGGCGTTTTGAAACCTTCTATTAACCCACAACAACAATAAGAGCTTGTGAAGACAACAATGGTTACAGTTAGGAAAGCTCTTGTCTCCCTCTCAGCTGCTGAAGTCACATGACCAAGACATGATCCTAAAATGTCACACTGTGATGTCCACTGTTTGCATTTGTGTGAATGACTATGTTTTATGCTCCTCCTTCTTCTTCTTTTTGTTATTACTATGTTTGTGAGTGTGACAAGCTCTTCCATTGCACAGTAGTCTAGTAAGAGGTATGTTATGTCCTTTATGTCTCTCTCTTTATTTCTTGGGCCACCAAATAGTGACAATAGCCCACAGTTTTGTCCCATAAACCACCAAAACAATTTGTTTTTGTTGATTTAATACTGAATTCCTGTAAACTATTCTCTCTTTGCAGGAGGCCCCATGTGTTGCTGCTGCCACTTTAGAAACCTCTTACCATATATAACTTGCATTTTCTTATGATAAATCTGCATTGTTACTTTGGAATAATTACAAATGATATCTCACATAAAGTTTGTTTAAAGTAATACTGCCTTTCAAAAACTATGGTACAACCCTATTAATATCATCTACCAGCTCCTTCTCCTGCGTCCACTCCTGGGTCACGCTTTCAAAGCACAGTCTGATTTTTCCAGCTGACCATTTACTTTCCGTCCTCCTACTTGACTTTACCGCCCTTCCCCCCCGTCTAAGACGCTGATGCATGTACAAACACACAGAGCCACACACACACACACACACACACACTCCAACGTGCGCTTCCATTAACACACAAGTGCACACTTTAAAAGAAAACATGCACTCTTTCTCTTTCTTCGCACACCCACCCACACACACACACAAATACAAACTGGCCTAAGGTTAACCCCCCCACACTCATTTTAAGCCTCAGAGGTCAAAGGACAAAGCCCAGGCAACTGCAGGAATTCTCCACTTCTTCTGTTTGGTAGCCCTCACGGTCTCTCAGCCATGCAAACACACACACTGTCCACTCACAGGCTGTTACAACAGACTTTTCACTGGTTTATCTTTAGAAGAACAGTTAAGCAGAATGTGAAACATCTGCATAAGAACATCTTCTTATCCTCAGCACACACGCGTACACTCAAGAGCTGCAGCTCTGTGTATTTTATAAAAGAAACTAAGGCTTATTAATAGGGACAGTTCTTTTCTTAATTGATGAATCTACTGGCTATTTTCTATTCACTTAGAAATAGCATATACTTACGCATATCACAATTTCCCAGAGCTCAAGCTGACGTCTGCAAATGTTTTGTCCAACAAACAGTCCTAAACCCAAAAAGGGTCTCAGAAAATCACCACGTTGGAGAAGCTAGAACTAATGTCAACACAGTTGGACATAAACTTTCTGACAAGAGGCAAATAGAGAAATCGATTCAGCTCTAAAAGAAACGCCATTCAATTGATTAGTACACAAGTGTTTCTAGTTAGTGTCAGGCAATCCCATCAACACATATAAACACTTCCACAACGCTTCAAACCACTAACTGTCACCGTCTCTTGCAGGTTTCTGTTAACAGCAGATATAACTGAGTGCTTTTAACCATGCTTTATAGTTAGATAATATCCTATTTGTTTTAGTAGAGTGTAATCAGTAATCGTTTAATCATGTTTGTAAAGCACACAGCGTTGCATCATTGTATGAAGTGTGCTCTATCAGTACAGTATATTTGAGTTGGCAGGACAATCACCTCCATCAGTTCCTGCTCTGTTAAACAGTAGTTAATGTTCACAAGCAGAGGCAGAGGAGTCGCCACGAGGAGAGTAAAACATTAAACGGCGGAGTTGTTTTAGATTTATGTCTTAGTGCCACATCTGTTCGCATCTTAGTGTGTGTCATTTGCAATTTGGGTAAGTGCTATATAACATACTCTACATGCAATTTGAATTTATGACATGTGCAACTTGCTAGCCCTCTACCCTCAGCCTGAGGAGAAGCATGTCTAGGCCTGACAGATAAGGAATGCAGTAGCACCAGCAGCTTCAAAAGCTTCATGCTATTTGTCTGAATGGACATCTCAAACAACGTGTTTGTCGTGTCTGTAGCAGTCTGTAAGGAAAGTACTGCAGCAAGCGGGTGGAGGCATACTGCTCCCCTTCTAGCCTTCCGCTCAACTACCTTGAGCGCGGCACTACAGCGCCATACCCGCAACTGAAAGCAGAATACGCTTCTACCGAGAAAACCCCCAGTGTGAGTGTGTTGTGGAGTTCAGAAAACTGAACTTCAATAAACTTCCCACATTGCTCTCTACATTATGCTCAGTGATGATCAGACAGACATAAGAACAAACTAACTTTCTGCTCTCTGAATGCTCCTATGAGACAGTAATAAGCAGGTACTGAGAATGGTTGTATAGATAAATGCATGCTTTTGTTTAAAGAGAGGTGCTGAGCAAACAGCCCTGAATACTGATATTTTTTAACCTTTTTTTTGTGCCTAATATTTGATCATTTCCCTTCAAAGACAATATGGGCTTTGTGATCCCAATACTTTTTTGTATCTTTATTACCCGGGTCCTCTTTTCACATATGTTGGTGTCAAAATGACTAGTAGGTACAAAAGATTTTGGTATCTGTAGATGTTTCAGCGGGCAGCTGTGAACCGGCAGCAGCGGCTGCAATGTATTCCTTCTGACGTCTTTTTGCCAGCGACAGGCTCAGACTGTTACATCAGGTTTCGGACAACATCGTGGAAAGGATCCCTACGAGTTAAACCCGGTGACACCCTTTGTTTTTAACAGGAAACAGAAGTCTCGCTCAAGGACAATTCTCGGAGAGAAGAGTTTGTTTTGTGGAGTAACGTTAGGAAATAAAGTCTTGCTAGCAGTTCCACAACAAGCTCCGCTCCCTTGCTTCCACCGGCGTTTCCTGCAACAACTTGCCCCTCACGAGATTTCAGAGCGAGAATTGTCCTGTCTGCTAATCATTCTGACCCCAAAATATGTGAAAATAAAACCCAGGTTTAAAAATACCGGAATGATAAAATTGGTACTAACACAGTATAACAATAACAATAACAAGTAATACTATCAGACAACAAACATATCTGTACCTCGCTCACATCCCACTCGTTCCGTCTCTTCTTCAGTTGTTCACATTTGCGCAGCCTGCAGATCTGCTTGCCCGTCTTGCGGTTCATACAGTTTGCGCAGGTACCACAGTTCTCTTTGCGGAGGCAGGGAGTGCAGGCACCACATTTCTTCCTCCGTTTTTTCTGGAGGTCAACGGCAGCGTCCAGGGAGGCATCGAAGGGAGACAGAGAGAACAGCCCTGCTTGCTGGTGTTCAGTCTCAATATATTTGCTCAGAGGAGATGTCTTCTCTAAGGACTTCCTGTGCAAGTAGACAGACTGAGCTTCTGCCGCGTCCATAGAGAATTCATAAACGTCCTCAGGTGGCGGGCCAGGCCCCGCCCTTGGCCTGGGCATGGTGACTGTCCTGCCTTATGACTATTCTGTCTCTTAATTGGGGGGATTGAAAAACACAGTTGAACACAAAAAAGCAGTTTAAAATCAACACCAGATACCATCCAAGTGTGCCATCAGTAAGTTTGTCCGGTCTCAGCAACAGTTTGGCTGGCGTATAACTTGTCTTGGATCAGTCTTTGCTGTTGACTTTGTCTATCTAGTTGGAGTCCCCTCAACTTGAGTGAGCTGTTGCGAAAAAAGTTAGCGTAACGTTCACCTCGTCTTCTAGTCTGAACCCTCCAGGGACAACTTCCTCATTATATCGTGTTCTTGGTCACCCGGGTGGCCCTGGAGAATCAGGATGGTAACTTCCAGTATGGGGTCCATCTTTCCCGGCTAGCCTGAGGGATGGCTGGCGGTCCACCACAGTCTGGGCAGTGTAGCTGGAGCGTGGGGAGTCATGGCAGTGTCTGACCAGCCTGGGTACAGTCTGGGAGTGTGCAGAGAGAGCAAAGACAAAGAGGGATAAGACAGAACAGTTTAAGATAACGCAAGAATGTGAAAAAAAGAAACAAATATTCATACAAATCTCTTTTGTAGCCTTGTAGTGGGGACTGAGTGTTAATGTCTTAAGGTAGATGTCTACAGTAAATCTCTCCAACTGTTCTTGTAGCAGACAAAATTCAATCAATCTCATTTCAGCTGGACCAGGATATACTGTCAAATCAACTTCAGTGAACTCTGACATGCGATTTTGCATGACTAACTGCAAAACAAAGAGAATCTGAGAGTCCCAAAAGGGAGGAAGCTATAATATTAGCCATGCACCACCAAGGCATGTGTCTAATCCACTGCGCTATCACCACCCTTTCCTCTTCATTTCCATTTTTTTCCACAAACAAAACTGGCCACAACCCAAAATAACCACGGAAAGCCGTCACAGACATTCAGCTTCCTGCGCCGCTAATCTTGTGAGGACATGCAAAAACTTCCTGGTGTCACATCTGTGAAGATTCTCAGTCATCTGGGTCATAAGAGATCCAAGGTGGGTTCAAACCAAGGGCAACTGGACTTATTGAAGATACACTGAAAGCGCTCGTCTTCGAGTTTCTTCAACCAGGTCCAGCCGCCCTTGGTTTTACCCCTCCTTGGATTCCTAGTGTGACTGGACACGAAGGCATTTGTGTGTGTCTGTGGAAAACTAAATAAATGTGTATTTAATGGTGATTTCTAGATTATGTGCAAATTTATATTATACTCGTCAAATAAATATGTCTGGTTGTGGGGTTGGTACGATATGCGTATCCTACCGCACCGCAGGCCTCAGGGTAAGTGGCCATTGTTCTAAAACTGTGTGACTAAGAAAGTTTGATAAGATAGGGAGCAACTATGGTCCAGAATGCAGTACCATAGGTTCTCCCAGCATGTAACCTATACGTACAGCCCATCAGACTGTGCTTTAATCATGCTGTAGGTGCCTAAAGCAACAGGCATAAGGTCAACTAAGAAAGAAAGATGAATACATGTAAAAACCAATAGCTTTTCATATTACATTTATCACACTGACCAAATATTATCTTGTCAGGTGCCACTTCATGACCCTGCATGTACTTTATTAGTTGGTATAATTGACTGTGTAGCATTTGGTAATACTACTAGATGCTTTCCTCTGAATTATCGTTCGGTCTGACACCCCTGGTTGCTGTCTGGATACTGTCTGGTTTCCAAACACAGCTGTCAGTGGCGTGCATCCAGTTGGCTCACAGCCACACAGGCCTACGTGAGCAGGTTGAGAAGATGCTGCGTTTTAATGGCAAAGCCCACATGGATGGGAGCGGGGGCTTATGTGTCCCTGAATGAAAGACGGGGTGGGGGATAAGTTGATGGCAGGGACAGTGCTCTTTGTCTTGCGGTCACACGCTCCAGTCAACCGTCAATAAAGTGAATTGTGCTGAGAAAATGCAATGTTTCTGTGCTTTTGACTGGTTTCACAGCCTGTACTGAACATGTTTTTCTACGAAGTCAACAGCAATGCAGTCGAGGCTAAAAGCCCCCTAAATTAGATTTACCATCAAGTATTTAGGCTCTACTTTAACATTACTAAGTGATCAGTGGTCGTTCAAGGCGGGAAAATCACAAAATGGCTTTTTTTTATTGCGATAAAAAAAGATTGTTACTAAATTTGTGTTTGTGGTTGTTTTGTTTTCTGGCACAAAACCAACTGCAACTTTGTATAAATAATAAAAGAGTTGTTCAGTAACAAAGTATAACTGTGAAAAACACTTGGACTTAACCAGTTATTTAAAAGAACACCCACATTTTTGTCACATTATTTACAGCATTTAGCTTTAGCAGAATATCACTGTTGCTTCACCGCAAATGATTTTTGTACATGTAGGCAACCAAACTTCTTCTTAGTTTGGATGGTGTAGCCTCATGTTTGGAGTATTTGGTGTGAGGATGAAACCAGCAGTTCCTACACCTGTCCACTTTGAAGCTTTAGCGCAGAGTTAAGGCAAAGCTACAGGTAAAGTTAGCTTGATGGCCAGTGTGCCTCAATAGAAACAGAAGAGTAAATAAAATCGGGCGCCACTTTATATATTATTATAATAACACTGAATGCAGGACACTCAGGTGTCTTGGTTTTCCCTCCACTACTTGGCTAAAACTGTGACTACTGCAACATCATGCATCAGATAACCAACGACAACGCTGCAGGGACATTACATTTAGATTAGCTCCACATCAATGCATTTATTTTGCTTTGCTTTTAAAGGACAGATGTGCAGTTGCATCGCAGTAACAGCAGCACGCGCTCTGCCGACTCCGCACGTGGTTCAGCTAATCAACACTTTCCGTGGCGGGACCCCGGCGGCCCCGCGGTCTGCCACTGTTGTTACTGTTACTGTATGTCCACGTGGGGACCGACGGGGGGGGGGAGTAAACCAGCCCTGCGGGGAGCCCGGCCCTGTCAGCCCACTCCAATCAAAGCGATCAGATAAAAACAAGCATCCTTAGATTTACATTAAGATAATGCTCATTATCTGCAGCAGGATACACAAAACACATGAGGGCCCCCGAGTGGGGACACTGGGCTAATTACTGTAGGTGACAAAAACAGCACTTTCCCCGGCGCCAACACACATTTTCATTTACATCCACGTGACAGTCCCACTCTGTTGCAAAGCTAAACAGAAGTCTCACTATATTTGAGTAAAAGCATTAATCACGACACCTATAAATACCTTAACGCATCTTCAAGCTGTCTGATATTTCAACTTTATCTAAATAACGCAGCTCTGAAACTTCTTATTACGCGCAGTTCTGCAAGCAAACACATATTAGTGGGTTTACTAATTAGTTATTAGCCACCACTGCATCCATGCATGCACAGGGGAAGAGTTCACAATGAGGAGAGAGAGAGAACCTACCACCCCGCGATGAATGGCTCTTTAAATGCCTGCAGATTCATCTGAACGGCAGCCTTCAAAAGCAAAGGGAAAAATAAAGTTCAGAAGCTCTTGGACAGCAAAATAAAAGTATGTGCGAGCTAAAAATGCGCACACAAAATATTGTTGTTTTTTTTAACTTCAAAAAATTATACACACATGGGGAAAGGGAGGGAAAAGTTCAAGCCTGGTGACATAAGTGACTTCAAGCTGCTGTCTGGTCGACGGTAAGAACGAGAGAGAGAGAGAGGTTTAGGTTGTGTCTATAGGGGGGGGGTTAAAGTCATCAGTAAATTATGGAGTGGAGTCCTGCCAGCTGGAGCAAGGCAGGGAGGGTGACATCATACAATGGGGACGTGGGGGTTAAAAGTGGCCCCGGTGATGTGGAGTTTCAGAGGCATTTTCTAAGGTCACAAACTCTCCTGTTGATGCTGTGATGCCATTTAAAGTGGTAGCTTTAATGTCAAAGTATAGGTTGTGATCAGAGTCATGTGATGTCATGAGTTAAAACCAGATGTTGTGACATCATAAGGGCGTAGAGGGTCAGTGCCCCCCCCCCCCCCCCTCCTCCTCCTCCTCCTCCCCTCCTGGACACATTTGGCCTGTTGCTCTGTTCAGATGAAGCGCAGCAGTGGCCCCAGCTGACAGAGTTCAGCTATCTCCTTATGATCCACACACACCACCCTCAGCTGCAGAGAGGTGGTGAAAGGGAGGGAGGTTTCGATAAAGACATGCTTCAAATCCCTCAAGACAAAAATAAATTCCACTGGCCGAACAATATCTTGTTAAATGACTGCAAATACGCAGCGCTGGAAGTTATGGTGGAAAATGTAAATCAGACGCAGGGACTCCACTCCATGCATCGTAACGCGGAGGACTGCACCGATTTACTGCATATGAAGTTTTAAAACGGAACAGAAACCTTTGTGGTTTCATTCTGCCCATTATTCTGGCTGTACCCTGCAGATGGTTGCGTGTAATCAAACTTCTCAGATGGGAGTCCCCCGAGTTCACAAAGTAATCTGACTGAGGTATTTGAGGTTCTGTCACATGAAAACATTTGTGCGTTTCACTGGGAAATCAGTGAATGAAAGTGACCAATGTTAGTTAATACATTATTATTATTTTATCAAAAGGAGATCACGTACGTGTGCGGTTTGGTTAAAGAGAGTTCAGAGATACAGTAGTTTGGGGGAAACTAGTCTGACGTTATGTCTAACAGCTACTGTTGAGTGTCTGTCTGCCCATAATCCCATGTCTGAGGGGAGGACTTTGAAAACTCCTAGGGTAACGCATCTCACCATGTCTCTGTGTACATTTACATAAGTACTACGTTACATATTACATTAGCATATGCCTAAAAACTGCAACAATACACATCTGTTGAAATATTGGGAACTGAAATGAACAGGACAGTATGACACATTGAATAATCATTGTTAACGCTCAGTTATAACACATCACATCTTTATTTTTACACCGTTATAACACTCCATTGGAGGCTGTTTAACAAACACACACAAAATGCAAACCGTCACCGTTCCCTCAGGAGGTAGTTGGCCATTACACCGGAACACATAACTGAATATATTCTTTTTAATTTGAGTTTTTAAATAGATAATTATACTGTTTCTGCAGTGAGAATTTGGATCACAGCGTTCAGCACCAAACTGACAGGAGCAAAAATCTTTTTCTATATGTTGAGAACAAAAAAAAGGAGGAGGAAATTACTGTTTGGTCATAATCGGGTTAAATAACAAGCAGCTGTAGAGTTAACACGTTTAAGAATTTAATGCCAGTATGCAGAAATGGGAATCATTTTACACACGACATGACATTAGCACACAGATCCTTTGTTTTGTTTCATAAATAATAATTCAAGTTGACAACAACAGGTGAGCCATGTACCTGAAATTCTCCCAGAAACCTTTGTGGTAATAAAACAGCTTCAGTCACTCAGCATCCATCTCACAATCATCACAAAGGAAACGTTAGTACCAGCAGATGTGAAAGTGCATGACTGAGGACGGCTTCAGTGTGCTGACTCCAGCGCTGCAGAACAAATCATCACATTTTCGCAAAGAGGAGCGCAAGAACGGAACGAACAGAAAAGCAAAGAGATAAACTCTGGAAAAGGAAGCAGAAAAACTGGACAGAGGAAGAGAAATACAGGTATAGAGAAAAGAATCTGTAAATGTGGGATCCTTTAAGATGCTGCTCATTTTTACTTGTAGGTTTGTTTTTAGAATTGATGCTTATCTGTCCCACTGATTTATAGCCGTTACAGCACATCCACCCCATCACCCCCCAGTAGTCCCTTGACTCAGTTTGGTGCACTACTGTGCTGCAAGACAATGCTGTTCATCTCGCAGACGCCTTTGATGTGGAAAAATGCTGATTTCCTGTCACACTATACAGCTCATGCTGCCACAATGTATTATGGGGGAAGATCTACTCTGATATGCTATTAGTCCGATATCCAATAGCTCGTGCCAAACAGTCACCAGCACACATCTATCCAGACAAACAGATCACTTTCAAACCGAATACCTGCAGCTGAAACCGTACAGCAGCAGACTGCAGCCTGTTTGTTAGAGATGGAAATTTATGTCTGAACATGACGGAGCCTGGAGTGACACAAACTGGCCCGTACTTGTCACGTCTTGGGATTGGTTTTGATTGAAATGATGGGTGAAAAATGCTGTTGCCAGTACACACATTTTATTTTATATCTCAGGAGAAATCTATCTTGGGATTGCTTGGGTTTGGCCTGCGTTCAGCTTGGACGGAGATGTGGAAACTCTCCACACTCCATCAAAGCTCAGGCCAGTTTTCTGGACATTACTGGACGTTTCTATGTGCAATGGTCCTTTCTTTACTGCTACAAGGAGCCTCTGATATCTGTGAGAAATCCTGAAATGCATATACACAGGGAATGTACCAACTCCCCACCCCCCCCCCCCTCAGTCTCGTGGTGGTTTGGTCCTGTGGTCACAGAGCAGCAGTCTTTATGTCCGCACCTGGAACTTGCCAGCCTTCGTCATGTACTTGATGCCTTTGAAAGGTTTGTACTTCTCACCGTACATGTCCAGTCGATTCACCTTCAGCCCTGTTGAAACACAGAAATGCCAATCATTTCTCTGCACACATGGTGTGATGAGCACATCACCTTGAGTTTTTGGACAAGAACAGATCTGGTTTAAATGTTTGAGGATGACTCAGAGTGATGATGTTTAAGATGCGGGCCTTCCAGAGAGATTTGATTAGGCTACAGCAGCTACATGAAGTATCAGCATGAGGTTTCTACACCGCCTGGATCCAACATCAACAGCGCAGAGCATCTGATATTCCCAAGAAGATAAACCTGGTCAAATCTGAAAACCCCATGTGGTCGTTCAGCACGTAGCACTTTAACTTCCAGAATCCTTAAAGACTCTTTAAACCGTCTGGATGAAAAAATATTCTGTCTGAAGCGCAATTAAAAGTTTATCCTAATCAAACAAAGATATTAGCTGTGCTATGTGAACAAACCATTAATAATTAGCTCATTCTAGGACATACAAGTCACTTCATGCTACCTTCATGCTACCCTGGGCATAAACCTTGAAGCAGATGGCCTACTCCGTAGTTACAGAACATTTAGAAAAAAGAAATACAGACGAAGAACCACACCAGATTTTATTTTGCATGGACCAATAATGAGCTGGGACTGTTTCTGAACCTAACACGGGAGTTAAAAGCGGCTGTGGCGGCGGAAAACAGACTGGATGTTGTCGCAAAGTAATCTGCGTACATGTGTAGGCTACAAGTGTTGTTTGCACGGTTCAAAATGTTTTAATAAAAATACCAAAACTAAAGCTCTGTCAGTAGCATCGTGTTTCTGCTTTGCATGACTGATGAGACCCAATCAGAGAACCAAGCGTGAGCGTCTGCGTTTCTAAAGTTTTAAAACAAAAAAACGGGGTCAGTGTTTTCAAACTTCTCCGTTTTAGGTCTTCGTTTTTGCCGTTTTAGGGAGATGCAAACGTAGCAAAAGGTCTCTGTTTAAAAACAACAACGCAGTAGTATGGATGGGGCCTAAAAATCAAATCTGTAATGAAAGAAACTTGAAAGAGTCTTTGAGGATTCTGGCGATCTCTTCAGAACAGCAACATTTGTTCTTAAATTTTAACTTTTAGGAAAGTCAGATTAGGACTGCAAGTCAAAATTAACAGTAATACTTGAAAAGGGGCTAGTATAAAACCGCAAAATAAAACAGACAATGCATCAAATGCGTGCTAGTCATATGGCTTTCCATGTTGTGAAATTAGGATTTTAGGAAGAAGAGTCAAATATCAGGGTCTGCTGACTAAGCCACGTCACTCTATTGCTGGAGATTATCATTAAAGCAAATATAATAATATATGTAAATACATTAAGATGAAAACGAGTACTTATGTGTATTAAAAGTTAACACTGCTGTAAGAAACTATTATACTTGAGAATAACTGTTAATGGGAAGTCATGTAAGGAGGAGTCTTTCTTGCATTTGGCGCCATCTAGTGGTGATTGTGTCACAGTGCTCACTGCATAGGACAGTCAGGTGGTTATCAGCTGAGCAGGCTATGTGATGAAAGCTTTGTGTGTGTGTGTGTTGCAAGTACAACAAAGTGAGCCATTAAAATACCAAACTAGAAACACCATCTAGCGCTCCTTCAGTAAAGTAATGACCTCAGCAGAAAACCCTTGACCAAATTAAATGTAAGTAGCGCTCTAAGGCCTCTGCTTGCTGGGAATAAAAATCCACATTTGAAAGTTTTCTTGTTCAAAAGCAGGATTATCCTCAGCCTAGATGAGTAATTAGTATTAGGATATTATGTTAGTATCTGAATAAACTATGACATTATTATTAGTATTTAATATTAGTGCATAATGTTATCATTAGGCAGACATACAGCAGTCCATCAGCATTTCAGTAGTTTTTGTATCATTAAACCAGAAACAGATCTGACTTGTGGTTCGTCTCTAAGCTAATCAAACATAAACTCATTTGCAACTGATGCAACGGCAGAAACAGCAGCAGCACCAACAGAAACGTCTGTAATTTTGAGGCCCTTTGCTGCACCTGCCTTGAGCGACTTTTCAGCACTACTTTTGCATTTTTTGGATGTTTTTTTTTAGCAAATGTGCATTTTTGATGCACGTGACAATGACTGCACTAGTGCTTTAGGTCCGCGCTTCAACCGTTTCATTATGTTCTGATGTGAAGTGTGTGATTTGACTGACATCAATCACAGTAAAAACAGCCCCGCCTCCCCGCCTGGGCCAGTAACCACACACTAAAAACGGGTCGGTCGATCAAGGCTCATAACCAATCGATTTCAACAACGTTTTTTGTCTCTAATTTAACACAATGTGGTTTATCGGCCCAATTGTCCAGCGAGCGGTGCTCCTGATTGCCGGTCGGCCCTGTGGTGGGGGCTCAGATCACATTATTCTCCATTCAAAATATAAAACAATGTGACTCTGACTAAAACAGACTGGTTTGTTGAGTGTGAGAGTTTAGCAGTAGGGATGCACCGAATGTTCGGCAACCAAAATTAATCAGTCGAAAATAGCAAAAAAAAGCACTTTCGGTGTTCAGCCTGATGACCGAACTGTTACTTTGACATGTTGGCAGTGTGGAAGCATTTTAAAGTGTCTGAGAAAGACCCAAAAATTGTCTCCTAGCACGTCCACTCCAACTGTCTGACCCACTTTGAGTGTTTCCGTCACTCGTTTATGAGAGGGTGATTAAGCTAGCCGCACCTAAATTTGGAGTGCACACGTATTCAAGCCTTTATGGTAAATCCACTGAAACGGCCCAGAGCGAGCTGCCAGGCAGGTTAGCGACTTTATCCTGTCAGTTTATCTCTTTACAAAGACAAGTGTTGCAGTATGAGAGTCCTACCTGAAGAGAGGCTGTGAAGTCTTCATGTTATGCGATACGAGAACCACATGCAACATTATTTATCAAACTGGGTCGGACTTGATGAATTTAGCGCGAGGAGGAAACACGTGTTAACGTCAGATTTTCTAAATAAGGCGTCTGTACAGTATGGAAATAAGATTAATTGGATTATATTCACAGAAAGTATAAAACATGTTACATGTGTCCATTAAAAGGAAATGGACACATGTAATTTACTTTACCGGCCTCGGAGCCCCCCACCATAGTCTCTCCACATCCTGTAGGAAACACTGAGTAAATAGCTCAATTTTACTATTTAATTTATGCAAGGGTAAAAAAAAATGGCAAAATAAATGGACAAAAATGTGAAAGACCTTGTTCGGTATTCAGGAATGTTTTTCATTATATTTGTTTTCGGCTTCGGCCAAGAATTTTCATTCCGGTGCATCTCTATTCAGCAGGACTGTAAACCAGGCGAAAAACTATTCCTACAAGAAATTAAGGAATTCCTGAAAAGAGACAATCATGACTGTGTAAGAGAGAGAGAGAGTGTGTGTGTGTGTGTGTGTGTGTGTGTGTGTGTGTGTGTGTGTGTGTGTGTGTGTGTGTGTGTGTGTGTGTGTGTGTGTGTGTGTGTGTGTGTGTGCGTGCGTGCGTGCGTGCGTGCGTACCTGAGATGGCCATCTGTTGGATCTTGAACTGGATGTTGATGGTGGGGTTCTCGTCAGGTTTGGAGGCACCCGCCTGCAGGCTCATGGTGCCTTTCAGACTGGGAAGCTTCTGCGGGTTGATCTTACCAACATCCCACGACAACAACTAGCCAAAAACACAAAACATCAAGACGGCAACAATGAGATCTCAAAAAAGGTCACATGATCAAAGCAAAATTGTGGCGTGTATGAGGACCGTTCCACGTAACAAACCTGACCCTCAGCTGTAGTTTTTCAGCTGAGGGTCACTTCTAAGTACCTTTGTGACTGGGTCAAAGGTGTACGTTCCCTGGGAGGGTTGAGGTTGGCGTTGAGGACGCCCCGGGGGAGCTGGCTGCTGACTAGGACAGACTCCACGGCCTTGCCCATGGTCTGTTTGGGTCCCAGGGTCAAGTCAAAACGCCCTTGGGAGCTTCCCTCCCGGAAGGTGATGTTGTGCTTGACGTACACCGGGATCGCCACCAGGCTGCAGAAGAAGCGGGTCAACAAACAACACATGAGCCAGCGGTGCAGCGTATGTTTTTTTTTTTAACTAATGTTATGTGACGTTGGATAAAATGCCGACGGGTGTTTCATCTTTATGTTTTGCCATAATAAAGTTAACGGAGTGAAGAAAGCACTGACTTCTGAGAGCTGACGTGGTAGGAGAGCAACCGGAAGTTTCCATCAGGGGGGATGAAGGAGAGGATTCGCTCAGCTTCCCAGCGCTTGAACCGAACACACGGGTGGAAGCTGACGTCATCCAGCAGCCGAGGATTCTGGGAGAGAGAGGGACCGGGATGGTTTGTATTTCCGGCCGTTTAAACAATGTTTACCTCGTGGGCTAATTCAAAGCCTTTCCGAAGACACGTCTGCGAGTTCTCACCCCAGAGATTCATTTGATACTCTTTAGATTTGACTTGCAATCATGTATGTATTTACCAAAATGTTCTGTGTGGATCCACTGAACACATAAAAAAAGGCGCTGGTCCAGTTATTGACATTACACAAGAAGAAAAGAGGAATCTCACCATGAATGAGAGAGTGAGGTCGGGCATGCCCGTCAGTTTCACACAGGCATCAATAACTCCCTGAATTTCTGCTGTGATAGTGGAGCCTGAGAGGGGGGGGGGTCAGGAGATGATGGGAGACATTAGCAGAAAGCAAAAAAACATTAATGAACAACAAAACAGTTTTGAAAGCAGACGCTAGTAACTGTGGAGTGTTTGTGAACCCGGGCTGCTGCGGTAAGGACTCAATCCTTGTGGTACGCGCTTTACATTTGCAACTCTGTGCTCACAAGTCAAGAAAGTTGCTGTTTTGTAGTAAAATTGTACAAGTTTCTCTCAGTGACTGCAGCCAACGCCAAAGAGCTTCCAGGTGAAGATGATGTGATCAAAAGGACCAGGAGTCGTTGGATTAAACTCACCAGTGGCCTCTACTACGCAGGGAGTTCAACCTACTCAGAGTTAACTCGGGGTTATCAGGCAAACTCAGGGTTGACAGGTCGGTGTTAACTTAATTAGAGTTGGTGCGCGTTCGTATGAAAGGGGCGTGTTCGGCCGTGCAGACAGCGCACGCGCCGTATTTTCCCCAGAAGAATGCACGTTGATTGTGTCAGGATATGATGAATGTAAAGACAAGTTAACGGCTAAATCTAATATCGTGGCGGCTGACAAAGCCAGGGAGGCTTGTTGGCATCGCATTGAGTAAATTTGTAATTATCTTCACAGTGTTCGTATCTTAGGCTAATTCTCTATTATGTATTTTATGGGCTCTTCTTTTATGTGCAATATGATAAATCCGTAAAGGTACGACTGCACATAAGTTCCATTGTAATAGAAAAAAAAAAAAGGAGCCGGCGGAGAGGGGTAATAATCCGAGACAGAATTTAATTTCCAAGATTAATCTACAAGTAAAAATCTTGAATATTCTCTGATATTACAGTCATACGTTTGTGAGAGACACTTCACTTTGCAAGGCTGCAACATCACACACACGTCTGCATGCAGTGGAAAGTTATATTAGACTTTGCAATCAGATTTAGCAGTGAGGAAATAATCATGAGTATTTAGCCCACAACACTTTATTATCATGCACCTTGGAGACTTTGCTGCGGCGTATTCAGAAGAAAACACCAGAGAGATTTTGGATTTTTTTTTTTTTTCTTTCACACTTTCATCCAAGATATTTTTTCTCGGTTTATTAACCCTCATAAAATAATCAATCTAAATATGTGAAAATATTTATCAATGAAGATCTGTCTTGTTAATTAGGCAAATTAAGCTGTTTGAACGTAATGCTGTTGTGTTAAAAACAACTTCATTTCAGCTGCAGCCCCAGTGAAACAAGTCAGGATCAAACCTTAAAATATTTTATCAAGCGGTGTGTATTAATATCCTGCTTCTCATCATCAACACCGAGTACAGATGTGGAGTGTGTGGTCCACGTAGACAGGGTCACCTCGAGTTCACCACGAACATATAACCTGCTCCCGGCTGTTTAGAGATTCAGCGTTAATTTCCATGGCAACAGACCTCGTGTAACACCGATCCACCTTTTCGTAGTGCGAGTTAATCGGGAACTTACACCCGACGTCACAGAGTTACCCGAGTAAGCCAGTGACCTCACTACGTAGTACAGGCCACTGGTGAAATCCATTTGTGCGTGGAACATAGCTAAGTTGCCTAGCTAGCAGCAAGCAAGCAATGAATGTTAGCTTAGCATTACAGCGCTAACATGTTGGTGACGTACAGTTCAGGCCAAAAGTTTGGACACACCTTCTCATTCAATGCGTTTCCTTTATTTTCATGACTATTTACATTGTAGATTCTCACTGAAGGCGTCAAAACTATGAATGAACACATAAAAGTGTGAAATAACTAAAAACATGTCTTATATTCTAGTTTCTTCAAAGTAGCCAGCCTTTTGCTCTGATTACTGCTTTGCACACTCTTGGCATCCTCTTGATGAGCTTCAAGAGGTAGTCTCCTGAAATGGTTTTCCAACAGTCTTGAAGGAGTTCCCACAGATGCTCACCCCAAACCAACTCGACTGGGTTCAGGTGCGGTGACTGTGGAGGCCAGGTCATCTGGCGCAGCCCTCCATCACTCTCCTTCTTGGTCAAACAGCCCTTACACAGCCTGGAGGTGTGTTTGGGGTCACTGTCCTGTTGAAAACTAAATGATGGTCCAACTAAACGCAAACCGGATGGGATGGCATGTCGCTGCAGGACGCTGTGGTAGCCGTGCTGGTTCAGTATGCCTTCAATTTTGAATAAATCCTCCACAGTGTCACCAGCAAAGCACCCCCACACCATCGCACCTCCTCCTCCTCCTCCTCCTCCTCCTCCATGCTTCACGGTGGGAACCAGGCATGTAGAATCCATCCGTTCACCAAGACACGTCAGACCAAAGCACAGATTTCCACTGGTCTAATGTCCATTCCTTGTGTTTCTTGGCCCAAACAAATCTCTCCTGCTTGTTGCTTCTCCTTAGCAGCGGTTTCCCAGCAGCTACTTAACCATGAAGCCCTGATTCGCAAAGTCTCCTCTTAACAGTTGTTCTAGTCTGCTGCTAGAACTCTGTGCGGCGTTCAGCTGGTCTCTAATCTGAGCTGCTGTTAACCTGCGATTTCTGAAGCTGGTGACTCGGATGAACTTCTCCTCAGCAGCAGAGGTGACTCTTGGTCTTCCTTTCCTCGGTCCTCATGTGAGCGCTCGATGGTTTTTGCGACTGCACTTGGGGACACATTCAAAGTTTTTGCAGTTTTCCGGACTGACTGGCCTTCATTTGTTAAAGTAATGACGGCCACTCGTTTCCCTTCACTTAGCTGATTGGTTCTTGCCATAATATGATTTCTAACAGTTGTCCGATAGGGCTGTCGGCTGTGTATCAACCTGACTTCTGCACGACACATCTGATGGTCCCAACCCCGTTAATAAGGGGGAAAACTCCACTAATTAACCCTGACAAGGCACACCTGTGAAGTGAAAACCATTTCAGGCGACACCGAGGGTTTGCAGCGCTATCTAAAAAGCAAAGGGTGGCTACTTTGAAGAAACTAGAATATAAAGACATGTTTTCAGTTATTTCACACTTTTTTGTAAAGTACATAATTCCACATGTGTTCATTCACAGTTTTGACGCCTTCAGTGAGAATCTATAATGTAAATAGTCTTGAAAATAAAGAAAACGCATTGAATGAGAAGCTGTGTCCAAACTTTTGGCCTGTACTGTAGTTCACACTAAACTAAATGTTACTTCACTTTACTTAATAAATTTGACGAACATCAAGTGTGTAATTCAGGGCTCAATTCAAACAGGATCAAAACATTAGTTGACTCTTATATTTTATAAAATAAGGTCCCATGGGGCAGTAGGAAGGGACTTTGGCTCTCTATAAGGCTGTCAACATCAACCAGGTGAGCTACCTGATAACTGATGTTTTATCCTGTTTTTTCTCACCAATTTCTTGACAAAGTCCAACAGCAATCAGTAACCTTAAGAGAAATGTAGTCACGACTAACAGAGTGGCTGAATAAAGTGCAATTTACCCGACTTATCGATGATAGCATCGATCTCCTCCACCACGTCAAAATAGGCTTCATTGTTGGTGTACTTGACTCCGGTCCGTCTCCATGGCACCACTGACAGCTGGCCTGTAGGGAGCTGCTCGCCGACGTTGGTGCTGCCTGGAACACAGACGTTAACCAAATGAAGAACAACAACATTTACACGACACACAGACACGAGACTGCTGCAGTGGTTCCTGCCATAACTCAGACGATTATCTTGTTATGATTCAATGCAGTGTTGTTTTTGTTGCATTCGAGACTTTATACACATTATACGTATTATCTGAAACGGGATCTTGGCTTGCCGTCTATGAACAAAACATTCGTGTTAAAGCTCTTGGTTTGAATGGATGTGTTGTCTAATTACAAGTGCACACACAGCACATGACGTCAACAGCAATCCCTGAAAACCCAGTTCTTTTTTTTTTTTTGCATATAAAAAGCTAACAGGAGTTTGAAGCTAAGCACAACACCTTAACATGCCACTGTGTAAACACCTGTACAACTTGATGTAATAACTGTTCAACATAGAGTGACGTAAGTGTAAATGGGACTAATTTGTCCAGCAACCATAGACCGTATAAAAAGAAGTGGACTTTGCCGGCTGTTGGATTGTGGACTACCGTTTTAAAGCCTCGAGTTTGGCATTTTGGCTCTCGCCAGCTTGGTTTTGTGGAACCAGACGTGATCGGAAGTGACCATATTTGGACGAGAGCGTGGCACTAGCTAGCATGGTTAGCAGGGTGGATCCATAATTCATGTTAACTGTCATTTTAACTGGGATGCTGATTTTGGCTAGTGGAAATCAGGCTTAAAATAAAATTTAATGATCGACAGGTTGCCATGTTAGTGACTTATCAACCACAAGGTATTCACGCCCTAAAGCCTTCACTGCTTTCTGGTCCATAGTTAAAAAGTAACTAGAATAGTTCCCGCTTTCCTAACTAAAATGATATTCTGAACATTTAGTTATCCTCTAAATGACGTGCCCAAACCGTTTTTAATGTTACAGTGCCACTGCGGTTAACATGTAAACTGACTGCACCTGTGATGGTGTTGACCATTGTGCGGAGGATGGTGGGAGGCTTAATGAGCTCTTTGAGGATGTTGGACTCTGTGGCCAGAGGAAAGCCGTTGTCCAGCATCTCCTCCAGTAGTTCATAGACCACTACGACATTGTCCTTAATAGCAGCCTCTGTACACACTCCAAAATAGTCCTGAGAACAAAGAACACGTGCAGGGTATTAAACTCAGATATGAGTCACTCAAACCAAAATAAGCATGCATTGAATAATTCAAGGGAGCAAGAACCTGGAACGTGTCGACGACTCTGTGCAGGAACTCAATGACAAACAGCGGCGGCACCTCGCTCTGGATGACTGCGACAAAGTAGATGCGGTGCCTGAGCACGCTGATAAGGTAGTGATGCGGCGTGGGGATCACCGGCGGGACGTTCTCCGGCTCAGTCGCTCGCTCCTGGGCCTCAAAGAAGTAGTCACACACGGAGCGGCTGACCACGCTCTTCCAGTGCTTCTCCAGGAAAATGTCCCCCGAGGCGTTTACTAGGAACAGGCTGTGGATCATTTTGGCTGGAGGCGAATGATAAGAGAAAACAAGAGCACCCGTTCAATTATTCAACGGTGATCTTTTAGGGCATTTTAAAACCTCTAACTGAGCTCAGTCTGTACTTTAACATGTGTTAGGACAGAAAATAAAGTACATGCATACAGAACAGTAATTCCATGCACATCCGCACGTACACGTGACACATTTCTTTGCTGGATAAAAGGGAGTTTTACGCTCTGGTCAAACAACGTCCCTACTTAAACAGCAGAGAATGGGTCTCTGTGCTCAACGCGTGTATGTTTATCATCATGTGCACGCAATGAAACAAGCCATTAACCGATTCTTTGGCTGATATCTGGCAATTTGAGATGATCTGCATTGAAAAAGTTAGTTTGGAGCCCTAAATGTCCTCCATCACAGTCGTCTTTTTCGAAACATTAACACATTTCTCCCATACTAAATGACAGCAGATCTAATCTAACACCAATGCTGGCTAAGCGTTAAATATATCTGTTGTTATATTATATAGACTAATGCGGCTGAATGACGTCACTTCTGACTAACTGTACCCCCTTCTCCCATGTTCTGAAATCTACAGCAAGGGTGTTCAGACAAACCTTGGAAGAGGTGCCCCCTTACTTTATTTAGTTTCTCTAACATATAGCCCAATATTGCTGTTGGAAATAACTTCAGACAACACCAAACACATAAAAAGGTCTGTCCTAAGGCATTTAATAATATATAATATAATATCTCTATTCTATATGACCTCCTTTTGATAATGTAATATTTTTCCCACTTCCCCAGGAACTGTTTGGCCGCCTCCCACTCTGAGAACCCCTGATCCTGCAGCATAACCCACAGTATGTTTTCTCTTTCATTCATTAATAAAACCTCCATCTGAGAGAACACATTACTGGCTAAAATAACATGTAGATTAATTTGCAATCTGCAGGGAATAATGAAATGACTTTTCTTAATACAGGAAAAACCCGTATCGATCGCCCACTAACTGAAACTGAAGATATATAAATATAATTCACATGTCAATAAAAACTGACGGGGTGTGCAAACTTTTCCACAGCAACACGTGCATGAATGGCTTATGTGAACAAACCTAAATGTCGATTTTGTTTTTCAGGCGCATCGCTCTCTCCACACAGAGAGGCCAGCAGGTATCAGGTGATGCTTTACCTTTACGTTAGTTAGCGTCGACATTACGGCGGCTGAGTAACGTGACACCGGAATAATCATTAAATATGCGGCAGAGATATCCAGTGAAACGCGGGCATTACTCTGCAAGAACATGCTGCACGTGATTATTAACGCATTAAAGCATTAAAGCAGGTAAGTAGATCGCGATGTGGCACGCGAGCAGCTGGAGGCCTCCGTCTCTCCACAGGAGATGCTCCAGCAGACCCTCCTGCTGCCTCGCGGTCTCATGACAGAGGAAAAGCCGCGTCACCTGCTGCACGGGACGCAAATACATCTTTACAAAACGACTGCCTGTAAAATCACAATCTGCCGCTCGAAGCCTTCTGAAATTGCACCTGACTTACCGAAGACAGGGTTTTACGTGTTCGTCTCGCCTTTCGCCCTCCTTTTCTTCCTCGCTGAGAGATTAAACAGCAGCAGCAGCCGTCGTCGCTTCCCGTCAGGCGCAGCAGCTCCGGGAGTGAGAAGGGATAGAAAAGCGCAGCGCGCCAATCAGAATGCGAGAAACCTGGAATATCCCGCCTACTTAATACAGCGATAGGTTAATAATGCGGAAGTTGGGGACTCGTGACTTGGCTGCGATTGGACCACGGGGGGAGAGCGACAGTAAACACCAGCACAGCTGCCCGCTGATTGGCCGTAAGACGTAGCTGGTCTGACATTTTGTTTCCAGTATCAGATTTCATCTTGTGGATTTTCTCTCCATTCAAACCAATAGATGCCCTGCAACACGGTTCAGATGGGCCTGCAGAGGTGGAACAAGTACTCAGATCTTAGTAGAAATACCACAGTGTAGAAATACTATAAATGTCCTGTATTCAATGTTACTTAAAGTAGAAATAAATACTCTGTTACAAGTAAATGTCCTGTATTCAAAGTGTTACTTTAGTAGAAGTACAAATACCACAGTGTAGAAATACTATAAATGTCCCGTATTCAAAGTGTTACTTTAGTAGAAGTACAAATACCACAGTGTAGAAATACTATAAATGTCCCGTATTCAAAGTGTTACTTTAGTAAAAGTAGAAATACCACAGTGTAGAAATACTATAAATGTCCCGTATTCAAAGTGTTACTTTAGTAGAAGTACAAATACCACAGTGTAGAAATACTATAAATGTCCCGTATTCAAAATGTTACTTAAAGTAGAAATAAATACTCTGTTACAAGTAAATGTCCCGTATTCAAAGTGTTACTTTAGTAGAAGTACAAATACCACAGTGTAGAAATACTATAAATGTCCCGTATTCAAAGTGTTACTTTAGTAAAAGTAGAAATACCACAGTGTAGAAATACTATAAATGTCCCGTATTCAAAGTGTTACTTTAGTAGAAGTACAAATACCACAGTGTAGAAATACTATAAATGTCCCGTATTCAAAGTGTTACTTTAGTAAAAGTAGAAATACCACAGTGTAGAAATACTATAAATGTCCCGTATTCAAAGTGTTACTTTAGTAGAAGTAGAAATACCACAGTGTAGAAATACTATAAATGTCCCGTATTCAAAATGTTACTTTAGTAGAAGTAGAAATACCACAGTGTAGAAATACTATAAATGTCCCGTATTCAAAGTGTTACTTTAGTAAAAGTAGAAATACCACAGTGTAGGAATACTATTAATGTCCCGTATTCAAAATGTTACTTAAAGTAGAAATAAATACTCTGTTACAAGTAAATGTCCTGTATTCAAAGTGTTACTTAAAGTAGATATAAATACTCTGTTACAAGTAAATGTCCTGTATTCAAAGTGTTACTTAAAGTAGATATAAATACTCTGTTACAAGTAAATGTCCTGTATTCAAAGTGTTACTTAAAGTAGATATAAATACTCTGTTACAAGTAAATGTCCTGTATTCAAAGTGTTACTTAAAGTAGATATAAATACTCTGTTACAAGTAAATGTCCCGTATTCAAAGTGTTACTTAAAGTAGATATAAATACTCTGTTACAAGTAAATGTCCCGTATTCAAAGTGTTATGCCTAAATAAGTAAAAGTAATATTATCAGTGTAGAAATACTATAAATGTCCCGTATTCAAAATGTTACTTAAAGTAGAAATAAATACTCTGTTACAAGTAAATGTCCTGTATTCAAAGTGTTACTTTAGTAGAAGTACAAATACCACAGTGTAGAAATACTATAAATGTCCCGTATTCAAAATGTTACTTAAAGTAGAAATAAATACTCTGTTACAAGTAAATGTCCTGTATTCAAAGTGTTACTTTAGTAGAAGTACAAATACCACAGTGTAGAAATACTATAAATGTCCCGTATTCAAAGTGTTACTTTAGTAGAAGTAGAAATACCACAGTGTAGAAATACTATAAATGTCCCGTATTCAAAGTGTTACTTTAGTAAAAGTACAAATACCACAGTGTAGAAATACTATAAATGTCCCGTATTCAAAATGTTACTTAAAGTAGAAATAAATACTCTGTTACAAGTAAATGTCCCGTATTCAAAGTGTTACTTTAGTAGAAGTACAAATACCACAGTGTAGAAATACTATAAATGTCCCGTATTCAAAGTGTTACTTTAGTAAAAGTAGAAATACCACAGTGTAGAAATACTATAAATGTCCCGTATTCAAAGTGTTACTTTAGTAGAAGTACAAATACCACAGTGTAGAAATACTATAAATGTCCCGTATTCAAAGTGTTACTTTAGTAAAAGTAGAAATACCACAGTGTAGAAATACTATAAATGTCCCGTATTCAAAGTGTTACTTTAGTAGAAGTAGAAATACCACAGTGTAGAAATACTATAAATGTCCCGTATTCAAAATGTTACTTTAGTAGAAGTAGAAATACCACAGTGTAGAAATACTATAAATGTCCCGTATTCAAAGTGTTACTTTAGTAAAAGTAGAAATACCACAGTGTAGGAATACTATTAATGTCCCGTATTCAAAATGTTACTTAAAGTAGAAATAAATACTCTGTTACAAGTAAATGTCCTGTATTCAAAGTGTTACTTAAAGTAGATATAAATACTCTGTTACAAGTAAATGTCCTGTATTCAAAGTGTTACTTAAAGTAGATATAATACTCTGTTACAAGTAAATGTCCTGTATTCAAAGTGTTACTTAAAGTAGATATAAATACTCTGTTACAAGTAAATGTCCTGTATTCAAAGTGTTACTTAAAGTAGATATAAATACTCTGTTACAAGTAAATGTCCCGTATTCAAAGTGTTACTTAAAGTAGATATAAATACTCTGTTACAAGTAAATGTCCCGTATTCAAAGTGTTATGCCTAAATAAGTAAAAGTAATATTATCACAGTGTAGAAATACTATAAATGTCCCGTATTCAAAATGTTACTTAAAGTAGAAATAAATACTCTGTTACAAGTAAATGTCCTGTATTCAAAGTGTTACTTTAGTAGAAGTACAAATACCACAGTGTAGAAATACTATAAATGTCCCGTATTCAAAATGTTACTTAAAGTAGAAATAAATACTCTGTTACAAGTAAATGTCCTGTATTCAAAGTGTTACTTTAGTAGAAGTACAAATACCACAGTGTAGAAATACTATAAATGTCCCGTATTCAAAGTGTTACTTTAGTAGAAGTAGAAATACCACAGTGTAGAAATACTATAAATGTCCCGTATTCAAAGTGTTACTTTAGTAAAAGTAGAAATACCACAGTGTAGAAATACTATAAATGTCCCGTATTCAAAATGTTACTTTAGTAGAAGTAGAAATACCACAGTGTAGAAATACTATAAATGTCCCGTATTCAAAGTGTTACTTTAGTAAAAGTAGAAATACCACAGTGTAGGAATACTATTAATGTCCCGTATTCAAAATGTTACTTAAAGTAGAAATAAATACTCTGTTACAAGTAAATGTCCTGTATTCAAAGTGTTACTTAAAGTAGATATAAATACTCTGTTACAAGTAAATGTCCTGTATTCAAAGTGTTACTTAAAGTAGATATAAATACTCTGTTACAAGTAAATGTCCTGTATTCAAAGTGTTACTTAAAGTAGATATAAATACTCTGTTACAAGTAAATGTCCTGTATTCAAAGTGTTACTTAAAGTAGATATAAATACTCTGTTACAAGTAAATGTCCCGTATTCAAAGTGTTACTTAAAGTAGATATAAATACTCTGTTACAAGTAAATGTCCCGTATTCAAAGTGTTATGCCTAAATAAGTAAAAGTAATATTATCACAGTGTAGAAATACTATAAATGTCCCGTATTCAAAATGTTACTTAAAGTAGAAATAAATACTCTGTTACAAGTAAATGTCCTGTATTCAAAGTGTTACTTTAGTAGAAGTACAAATACCACAGTGTAGAAATACTATAAATGTCCCGTATTCAAAATGTTACTTAAAGTAGAAATAAATACTCTGTTACAAGTAAATGTCCCGTATTCAAAGTGTTACTTTAGTAGAAGTACAAATACCACAGTGTAGAAATACTATAAATGTCCCGTATTCAAAGTGTTACTTTAGTAAAAGTAGAAATACCACAGTGTAGAAATACTATAAATGTCCCGTATTCAAAGTGTTACTTTAGTAGAAGTACAAATACCACAGTGTAGAAATACTATAAATGTCCCGTATTCAAAGTGTTACTTTAGTAAAAGTAGAAATACCACAGTGTAGAAATACTATAAATGTCCCGTATTCAAAGTGTTACTTTAGTAGAAGTAGAAATACCACAGTGTAGAAATACTATAAATGTCCCGTATTCAAAGTGTTACTTTAGTAAAAGTAGAAATACCACAGTGTAGAAATACTATAAATGTCCCGTATTCAAAATGTTACTTTAGTAGAAGTAGAAATACCACAGTGTAGAAATACTATAAATGTCCCGTATTCAAAGTGTTACTTTAGTAAAAGTAGAAATACCACAGTGTAGGAATACTATTAATGTCCCGTATTCAAAATGTTACTTAAAGTAGAAATAAATACTCTGTTACAAGTAAATGTCCTGTATTCAAAGTGTTACTTAAAGTAGATATAAATACTCTGTTACAAGTAAATGTCCTGTATTCAAAGTGTTACTTAAAGTAGATATAAATACTCTGTTACAAGTAAATGTCCTGTATTCAAAGTGTTACTTAAAGTAGATATAAATACTCTGTTACAAGTAAATGTCCCGTATTCAAAGTGTTATGCCTAAATAAGTAAAAGTAATATTATCACAGTGTAGAAATACTATAAATGTCCCGTATTCAAAATGTTACTTAAAGTAGAAATAAATACTCTGTTACAAGTAAATGTCCTGTATTCAAAGTGTTACTTTAGTAGAAGTACAAATACCACAGTGTAGAAATACTATAAATGTCCCGTATTCAAAATGTTACTTTAGTAGAAGTAGAAATACCACAGTGTAGAAATACTATAAATGTCCCGTATTCAAAATGTTACTTTAGTAGAAGTAGAAATACCACAGTGTAGAAATACTATAAATGTCCCGTATTCAAAGTGTTACTTTAGTAAAAGTAGAAATACCACAGTGTAGGAATACTATTAATGTCCCGTATTCAAAATGTTACTTAAAGTAGAAATAAATACTCTGTTACAAGTAAATGTCCTGTATTCAAAGTGTTACTTAAAGTAGATATAATACTCTGTTACAAGTAAATGTCCTGTATTCAAAGTGTTACTTAAAGTAGATATAAATACTCTGTTACAAGTAAATGTCCCGTATTCAAAGTGTTACTTAAAGTAGATATAAATACTCTGTTACAAGTAAATGTCCTGTATTCAAAGTGTTATGCCTAAATAAGTAAAAGTAATATTATCACAGTGTAGAAATACTATTAATGTCCCGTATTCAAAATGTTACTTAAAGTAGAAATAAATACTCTGTTACAAGTAAATGTCCCGTATTCAAAGTGTTACTTTAGTAGAAGTACAATACCACAGTGTAGAAATACTATAAATGTCCCGTATTCAAAATGTTACTTAAAGTAGAAATAAATACTCTGTTACAAGTAAATGTCCCGTATTCAAAGTGTTACTTTAGTAGAAGTACAAATACCACAGTGTAGAAATACTATAAATGTCCCGTATTCAAAGTGTTACTTTAGTAGAAGTAGAAATACCACAGTGTAGAAATACTATAAATGTCCCGTATTCAAAGTGTTACTTTAGTAAAAGTACAAATACCACAGTGTAGAAATACTATAAATGTCCCGTATTCAAAATGTTACTTTAGTAGAAGTAGAAATACCACAGTGTAGAAATACTATAAATGTCCCGTATTCAAAGTGTTACTTTAGTAAAAGTAGAAATACCACAGTGTAGGAATACTATTAATGTCCCGTATTCAAAATGTTACTTAAAGTAGAAATAAATACTCTGTTACAAGTAAATGTCCTGTATTCAAAGTGTTACTTAAAGTAGATATAAATACTCTGTTACAAGTAAATGTCCTGTATTCAAAGTGTTACTTAAAGTAGATATAAATACTCTGTTACAAGTAAATGTCCTGTATTCAAAATGTTACTTAAAGTAGATATAAATACTCTGTTACAAGTAAATGTCCTGTATTCAAAGTGTTACTTAAAGTAGATATAAATACTCTGTTACAAGTAAATGTCCCGTATTCAAAGTGTTATGCCTAAATAAGTAAAAGTAATATTATCACAGTGTAGAAATACTATTAATGTCCTGTATTCAAAATGTTACTTAAGTAGATATAAATACTCTGTTACAAGTAAATGTCCCGTATTCAATGTTACTTAAGTAGAAGTACCACAGTGAAGAAATACTCTGTTAAAAGTAGGCAAAATGCCCTGTATTCAAAATGTTAATTAAGTAAAAGTAGAAATACCACAGTGTAGAAATACTATAAATGTCCCGCATTCAAAATGTTACTTTAGTAGAAGTAGATATAAATCCTCTGTTACAAGTAAATGTCCTGTATTCAAAGTGTTATGCCTAAATAAGTAAAAGTAATATTATCACAGTGTAGAAATACTATTAATGTCCTGTATTCAAAATGTTAATTAAGTAAAAGTAGAAATACCACAGTGTAGAAATACTATAAATGTCCCGCATTCAAAATGTTACTTTAGTAGAAGTAGATATAAATACTCTGTTACAAGTAAATGTCCCGTATTAAAAGTATTAGGCCTAAATAAGTAAAAGTAATATTATCAAAGTGTAGAAGTACTCTTTTACAAGCAAATGTCCTGCATTCAAAATGTTACTTAAGTAGAAGTAGAAATACCACAGTGTACAAATACTCTGTTAAAAGTAGGCAAAATTCCCTGTATTCAAAATGTTACTTAAGTAAATGTAGAAATACCACAGTGTAGAAATACTATAAATGTCCTGCATTCAAAATATTACTTTAGTAGAAAGTAAATGTCCCGTATTCAATATTATCATACTGATGGTAATATTTTGTATCATTCATCTGAATCTGCAAAGTAACTAAAGCTGTCACGTACATGTAGTGCAGTAAAAACCCTAAAATATTTCATCTCAGATGTAGTGGAGCCGAAGGGGAAAGTAGGATAAAATGGAAATACTCAAGTAAAGCACATATACCTGTACTGTATTGAAGGCCAGTACTTGAGTAAATGTACTTACTGTAGTTACTTTCCACCACTGAAAACTTTACTGACAGTAATACTGCAGTGTTTAGAGTACAAATTGCTTTCCACAGTTAATCTGTAGCATACAAGTCATTAAACATCTTGCTGCCTGAGTCATACTTATTTAATACATAATGAAATAACCCAAATAGATGAATCCTGTTTCTGTGTTACATACTAAAACATTTCCTTTGTTGAAAATTAATTACACTAACTCAAACGTACTCTTTCATTGTGTCACATATAAGTAAATAAATATGAAAAACCGGCTTTACAAACTGATAATACTTTATTTGGTATGTGGCAGCTACCGGTGTCACAACCTTCCACCTCGTCGCTGCTGACATGATTCAGAAGCTGCTAAAGAGCATCGACCGGTAGAGCTCTATTTGTCTTTTCAAGAGCTTCTCAAACATAATAAGACTGACTGAAGACTGGGTGCAAAATTAATGTTTGTTCTGTTGTCTGCGAGTTCTCCGTCTGCAGCTCCACCTTTGTTCCACGTGCAGCCCACACCCAGAAGACAAACACAAATGCAGACAATGGCATTGTGGGAAATCTCACCCTCAGCTTCAACCGTTGCAAGCCTCATCCAGTCATTCCTGCCTGTGGCCATCAAACTCTTTAACCCCTCCAGCGTCAGACACTTTGACTCTTTGGTTATTAAACCGGGACTTCAAATTGCAGTACTTTACTTTCTGCTGCAATTTATGAGGATTTAAATCCATTCCAGCTCTCAACATTATCACTACTCTTCTGTCATGTACTGTAGAATATTGTACATTTTTCCACACTCCTATTCATACAATATTTTCTGCCCTTGATTGGCAGCATGCTGAACTGTAACGCAAGAATTTCCCCTCAGGAATACTGATAAATCCTGACGGTAAATGTCAGCGGAGCAGACGAGCGCAGAGATCAGTACAAAATACTGAATTGAGGTTGAGGTGATTATGCCAGTTCATAGTCTTATCCATCAGTTATGATCCTACAGTTGAATCTCTGTGGACTAGTGTTGATTCTGAAAACACTATCAACAATACACAGTACTGACACACAGGTGAGTAAAGCACTCAGGCTCCCCCCCCCCCCCCTATTCTAAATCTGCATGGTCTTCCGTTTGTGTGTTAGAAGAACATAAAATTAGTAGACAGTGATGAGTTACTGCATCTTCTGGCGTATCCTGAAGTGTGGGACACAGCTTTTACCAAGGACCTGCAGAGCACTCAGTCCAGTCAACACCACGTCATTCTACAGGGACACCTACTGGACACAAGTGGTCAAATCAATCCCAGAAGTGACTGCGCTAATGCCATGACATCCATTACCAATGTTCGCTCTCCGAAGTCAAACCGATCATTTAATTACAGGCGGTGTGAAACTGAATTTCTTAAAATGGAAAGGAATCTGGCTACCCAACTAAAGTTACACTTTGAAGAGAAGAATGTGGAAAATAGCAGAATTTAAAGACCCTGAAATCAATTTTCTCAACCAGCGTCTCGCTTTGAGATACGGGGTCAACACCCTCAACAGTATTCAGCAGCGTTTGACGGCAGTTTGTGGGGTTGTTTCCTTACGTTACCAGTCCTAATCTCACCCACACGGTCCTGATGAAACTGACGAGCAGAGCTTTTTGAGTTATAAACTCTACTACATAAGTTTGTTTTTTAATCACACATGGCTTGTTGTTTATTTAGTATTAATGTTATGAAGAATACTTGGTATTTAATTAAAAAACATAATTTGGAATAAAATCTTTTGACGCTTTTGTTTTGCAGGACTAGAGCCTGACACCAGCTGTATGAAAGGTTGTCACAATTTGTCGGGTACCTAATGTGCAAAACACAAGCAACTTAATCAAGCACCTCCAGAAGAACACGATTCAGACTGAGGAATACAGCTTATTCACTACAAACAGGTATCCGATACGTACTCTGACGATACCCAAAGCCCAGGTATTGGTATCGGGACTTAAAAACACCAGATCAGTGCATCCCTAATGACGACTACTTCAGTTTAACTGCAAACTTTAAAAAGCTCAAGGAAAACATGAATGGCTCAACATAATTTATTTTCATTTTATGTTAAAATGTACAGAGTTCTTTGAAAGTACTTGCTAAGAAAGAAAGAAAAAAAAACAGAATAAATGGAAATACATACAGGGACAGAGTAGAGAGTTGAGGCCGCTGAGCGCACATCAACCTTCACTGTGTGCCCAGCTGTGACTCCTCTCTTTATTTTGCGCTCTCTCTTAGCATACAACGCGACATGTACAATTACAAAGGATACAAAAAGGGAAGCGATATAAACAGACAGAAATATACTGAGCTCCTTTTTACATGCCTCTTAAATGTAAGGAAGTCATCCTATACACACACAAGTAAAAAAAAAAAAAAAAAAAAAAGAGAAAAATGCCAAGTGACCTTTAGATATTTGTATTCCTTTTGTTTAAAATAGCATTAATATACTACACAAAGATAGAAAAACTCTAGAGATGAGATGGAATGGAGAGGTTAAAGGCATCTTAAAGTCACTAAAAGTGAGTGGTAATTTTTTTAAATTTTGAATTTCTTAGTAATTATTACCCAAGAGGCGAGCTAAAAAATATGTATTGTTTTTTTTTTTTTCCTGAAACAGAAGTGAAAAAAATGACAGTACCAATATCAATGTCAGAGTTTCCTTTTTATATTATAGAAAAAACATTTTCTCTACAATAGGTTTTCTAAAGTCAAAAAGAGTCAGCTTGTGTCATAAAAGAAAGCTGCCCAGTCTGATAAAATTCAGAAAGAAAAACAAAACGAAAAAACAGAACAGAACAATACACACAAATAAAGTATGCAATGTCAGATCTGTAACAAAACGAAAACTCCTCTTTTGACTTTGAATACTGGTACATGGAGCGACAACATCAACCGTTTCTCCCCCCCTCCGCCCCCCGCCCCCAGCCAGTCAAACGCCGTATCCAAAAGGACCTCGACCATTAACTCACCGCCGACCCTGCTTTTGTACGAGTGTGCCTCTAACGCGAGGGCCGAACCGCGCACTAGATCAGGCATTTAGGCACACCTTTCACAAAGGCTAACTGTCTATACTGCCATGTTTCTAGCCAATGAGAGTGCAGAATTTTGCAGAAATAAAGGAAAATACAATTACAAAAACAAAAGAAAATTTAAAAAAAATATACAGTTTTAACAGAATACACCATTCAAAAGCAGAATCCTCGACCTCTTTGGGCCGCTAACACTTAAGGAGAGGAGGTCAGCTATAGTTAACTGACTTTCCTTAAAGCAGTTTAACAGAAATCCCACCGTTTGTTCTGCATTCCCTAAACTGCTAAAAAAAAGGCTGAAAAAGTACACCGTCTGTCAGTGGAGTGTGGACAAGAACAGCTGAATGTTGTACTTTCCTGAGCTAGCCGCCAACTGGAGACAGCTAGCCAGTGTATGTGTGTGTGTGTGTGTGTGTGTTGGATATTGGGAAGTACCAGAATATTTACATCTAAACGTTTCAGAGTGGAAAATAATGCTACTTGTTTCATTTATGGACATAAGACAGTAACGCTCTTGTCTCTTCTGTGTCTTTTTTTTGGTACAACACCGTCCATCCGGGAAGACAAGAGACTCTGGAAACAGCTCGACCTCTCAAGACTCCGGAGGCGCCGGCTCGTCTTTGCTTTTCTGGAACTGGGTGAAAAGCCGTCCGACGGAGACGCTTGGGTACTTCTGAGAGAGCACGAGGGCGTGTCACCAATTCAGAATGCCACACATATAAAGACCAAAGCATATAAGAGGTCGGACTGCACGTGAGTATTTCAAAAAACAATCAACAAAAACAACAACAACAAAAATAAGATTCAACATTATGTTTAACAAAACAAAAGTCCACCTACAAAGTTCCATTGTCTTTTTTTCAAGGTAAGGCTTCCTATATCATTTAAAAGATTGTGTGCATGGTTGAATATATTCAGGTAACCATTGTTTTCATTCAGTCACGACAAAGCGAGGTTCTCCTGTATTGTCTTTCTCTGTGTATCTTCCTCGTCATCGTTGCCCTCCCCTACTCTCCTCCTGCACTTCCCGAGGAGGAGGAGACTCCTCGCGCCTCTGTAAGGTGAACCCACGTTACTGAGGACCGTGTAAGCCTGGCCTGGAGCAGCACAGCACGGCTGAGGTCCATGTACACGCCGAAAACCGGAATCCTACCGGCTTGCTCCCATACGCGGCCGGCCGGGAGGGGCGGGGAAACGAGCCCAAATAAAAAAAGGGACAAAATGACAACATAGAAAAACAGGAAACCCAAAGACCCTCTCTGTCTCCGGTCACCTACGCTCCCCTGGTGCCTGTCGTGGCCCCGGAGGGAGGGTGAACAGGAGTAATGGACATTTAGAGTACAGCGAGTATCAGCTCTGGACCCAGGTGTCCTTTGTCAGTTCTTAGCTGCTCATCTGCTCATGTAAGGTGACTGTTTTGGGACACCGGCGTAGCTGTGATGGGAGGGACCAGTGTACATCATGTTGCCGTGGTGATTGGGCTGCATAGGCTGCTGCGGGTAACCCTGCCCTCCCATCATGCCCATCTGCATCTGCATGGGGTACTGAGCTGGCTGATTCATGTAAGGGGAATTGCCGTGATAACCACTGTTCATCATGGGTTGGGGCATTCGGTAGCCGGCCGACATGGCGTTGAGTGGCGTCATGTTCATGGAATTGTACGGCGCTGGCGTGGGCATTAGGTTTGGCATCATACCGCGCTGCACGGCCAAGGTGCGCGGCGTGCCCTGCATGGTCACCGCCCCTGAGCTGCGGCCATAGAGCTGCTGCTGGTGTGGGGCCGGGGCCAGCTGCTGAGTGGCTTTGGACCGGATGGAAATATGGCCCTTGACTGTGGCCATCTGGCCCTGTAGCCGCTGCGTGTGAGGCGGGGGTCCCAGACCGATGTTGGTAGTGGGCATGTTGCATTGCAGCTGCAGGGAGCCCAAGTTCATGGAGCCAGAGCTAAGGTTAGGAGGTGGGGTCATAGTGGGCTGGCCCTGAGGGAGGGAAGTGTGTGGTGACGGGGCCAGCCCGGGGTTAGAGAGGGAAACACTGGTGGCGTAGGAAGTGACAGAGGCTGAATGAGAGTAGGGCATGGCGTGCGGGTCCATGATGGTGTTGGTGAGCTGCTGGAGTTTGGCCAGGCTGAAGGTTGCTGAGGGCTGGGGGTAGCCCCCTGTACCAAAGTCCTGACCCATGCGCTCATACAGGGTGCGGCCTCCTCCTCCGCCTCCACTCTCAGGTATTTCCATGATCATGGGTGTGGAGGCGAAGCCATTACCCATGCTACACTGGGACAGGGCCTGCTGTTGTTGCTGCGGTGGTGGGGCTGACGGAGGAGGCTGAGGGTTGGGGGCTTGTTGCTGCTGCTGAGGAACCTTTTTTTGGGATTGCTGCTGCTGCTGTTGCTGCTGGTTGGTGCTGGGCGGCCTCTCGATCACACCACAGCTCTGAGGAGACTTAATGCCGCAGCTGGGGGTGTTGGATGGCGGTGGGGGTGGCGGGGGCTGGGGCACAGCACTGCCTACATTACTGGCACCTGGTCCGTTGTTGGGCCCCGGTCCTGTTTGCTGGATGAGGCTACAGCTGCCCATCGCTAGTTGGGATCCTCCAGTTCCTGTGGAGGATGTGAGGCTGGGGGCGGGCACAAAGGAGCAGCTGTTGGACTGGGAGGAGGACGGGGTGGCCGAACTTGAAGAAGAGGAGACTGATGACGAGGAAGCCGTGGAAGCTCCTACAACTACAGAAGCTGACATTCCCCCTCCGTTGCCACCATTCCCGGTCCCGTTGCCCCCTCCGCCTATAGTGGAGTCATAGCTGCTGGGGTTGTCGTAGTTCTCCGTCGTGCTCTCTATGCTGCCGAGGTCGCTGAAGCCGCTGTCCACCACCTGCTGCGAGTGGTCGGACACAGACGGCACGTCCATCATCGGCGACGTCTCCATGTTCTGCTGGGACGGGGCAGATAGAGAACTGGGATGCTCCGGTGTGATCTGGGTGTAACCCCCTCCAGCACCACCACCACTGCCCCCTGTTCCGGTGGGGCCCGGCGTCCCTCCCCTCTGACCTGCTGGTGTTGTGTCCATGATGCCCGAGGGCAACCCTGGACTATTTACCGAGCGCACAGATTGACTGGGCAGGGGCGGCACTGGGGGATTAGGGAGGGGGCTGCTGTGTTGGGAGGCCCCACACTCCTCCACTAACGCCAGGGCCTCCTCCTCGGCCTCCCCTGTGTGACTGTAGCTCTGCAGGGTCCGGCAGGCAGCTAGGGTCTCCTCGCAGTCCTGGTAAGCCCCGTGGTGTGGCTGGGGTTCAGTCTCTTCGTCCTGGGCTTCCCCCTGTGTCAGGGACTGGACAGCCTGCATAGTCTCCAGGTCCAGCTCATTGGAGTGGTGATGAGGGTGGTGTGGGTGATGGTGGCCCAGCTCCTCTTTGAAGTCCGAGTGCTGGTGGGGGTGGGAGTGCGGATGTGTGTGTTGGGGTTCCATCAACAGCGTGACGTCCTTGTCATCCGAGTGCAGAGGCTGGAGCTCCATGGGCTCAGAGGGAACAGACATGGCCGTAACCGTTTCCACTGCCGCAGCCGCCGCAGCCGACTCCTCCTGCTCTCTGCGCCGCCTCTCCTCCTGCTGCGGGTCGGCTGAGGAGGGTCGACATTTTGGCTCCTGCGCCTCCTCCTCAGCCTCCTCCTCCTCTTCTTCCTCCTCCTGCTTGCTGACATAGTCCCGGGCCACGCTGTTCTCCATGTCTAAAAAAGCCTCTCCACCTTGGGGTTCTTCTTTGACCGGAGGAGAGCTCGCACGGGAGGCCGGCTCCTCCTCCTCATCTTCATCGTCATCGTCATCTTCAGAGTCCTGACTTTTCCTCTTCTTACTGCTGCTGTTGCTCTTGTCCTCCAAGTGTCCGTCACCTTCATCATCTGCATCATGGTCTTCGCTGCGCCTGCTTCCTGAACCCGGTGTGACTGCTGCTCGCCTGCTGATGCCGCCGCTGCCACATTCCTCTTCCTCCCTCTCCTCGTCGTCATCGTCTTCTTCCCTGTCACCCATATCTGTATCCTGAGGCCGAGACTGTGGGGGCCGGGGCCCTGAGGTGGAAGAAGGGGACAGCAGGGGACGGGAGGGTGGACGGTGGCAGGGTTTGTCCTCCTCCCAGGCTCTTTCGGTCTCCTCCTCCTCATCCTCTTCCTCCTCTGGCTCAGAGGTGGGAGGTGGTTTGGGGGCAGGTTGTGGTGGCTGGCAAAGGGCGCGGTTCTTCGGCGGTCTCCCTCGCCTCTTGGGTACCTTCTGTTCAACGGGCTTAGGTAGATAGTCATCTTCTTCATCAGAGTCTTTGTGTTTGCCGTCTCTGTCGGTGCTGGTTCTGCAGACTCGCTTCGTGTTGCGGTCGTCTGTCTGGAGCAGCTGAGGATCTTTGCCCAGCTGCTGCTCCAACAGCCTTCGTCTTTCCTGCTCCTGCCTCTCCGCCTCCTCCTGAGCCCGCTGCAGGTACCAGCTCCGGGGCTTGCGCCCAGGCTTCATCTTGATTTTGGGGGGTGGAGGATCCCCACTTTGAGCCTGGCTGTCTGCGGTCGCAGGTGGTTTTCCAGGTCCCCGTTTCTTCCAGTGCAGTGGTTTGCGGCTCTTTCCCTTGGGCCAGCCTTTCTTCTTCTTGACTGGGACCTCGGGGTTGCCAGACATGGTCTGTGAAGGAGCTGCTGGCAGAGCAGCCACAGGCTTCAGCACAGGTGTTAGCTCTGAGAGGAGGCAAGAAGATAAGACTGCGTTAGATTAACTGTGTATACACAAACCAGTATTTACTACATCCTGCCGTCTGCTCACCGTCTTCCTCCGAATCTGTGAGGTTGGAGTGCCGGCCCCTTTTGGGTGCTGGGTCTGACAACCTCAGAGCAGAGCGGGCTGGGGGGTAGCGGTGCAGTGGGTGGCCCAGGGGGGTCTCCTCCTCCAGCCTGGGCATAGGCCTCTCCGAATCTGAGTCTACAAAGGGCTCATCCAACACCTCTGTGGTCTCAGAAATCGTCTCCGTCACCACGCTGCTGTGAGGGTGGCTGCGCTGGCGAAATCGACGCTTCCTCAGCGGCTTCTAGGTAGAAACAGGACGGGGAATTAAGTGTGCACTTGACATTTACTTTAAAATGACAACTACAGACCCAGACTGAGATTCAAGATGATAAGTTCATGGCACGAACACAAATCCAGGTTTAACTTCAACTGAACGCTAAACTTTTTTCAATTTTTGTGCTGCAGACAAATGGATCGTAACTCAATCTTAACTCTGAGATTTAAACATGATTTCTTTATCAGTACTTCTGGACACCGTTAGTTTCTTACCTTGCATTTGAGCCCCATGGCAGGCTTGGTGAGGATGGGTGGGGAGCACGCCCCTCTCTCTTCGTCATCTTCGTCATCGTCGTCGTCCTCCTCTTCACTGCTTTCACTGAAGCAGCTCTTCCTGACGGGCGGGGACTCGTTTAACCTGGACACCACAGGAAGCTGTGCCAGCCCCTCCCCGGGCCCTTCCATCAGTCTGGGCTTAGGGCCTCTCTTTTTCCTCGGCGGCCGCCCTCTTCTTGTGGGGGTTATGGAGGGGTGCCGAGCCATGTCCAGTGAGTGAAAGGCTGGCGACTCTGTTTGTCTGTCGAGGGAGAAAAGGGAGGGGGGGCCGCTGGTAGAGCCTGTGCTTTTTCCTTCCTCTGTTCTCTCCTCATCTTCATCGTCCTCGTCCTCCACTGGGCGGATCTTAGGTGGCCGTCCCACCCGTGCGCCGTCTTTCACCTTGCCCCACGGCCAGTTTTTGGGTGGGCGTCCCCGTGGTCTGCGTTCTCCATTTGCAGGGGGAGGGGGTCGTGGTGGATCTGGGACTGGGGGTGGACAGCGAATGGGAGTGGATGTGGAAGTAGGAGAGCTGTGGCTAATGGGAAACCCCAGAAAGCCCTTTCTTTCCTCTTCATCCTCCTCCTCGTCCCTCTGCTTCCCTTGACGCATGTGCCAGGACAGTGGTGGGGCCTTGTGACTTGGTTTGATCTATTTACAGATGAAGTGAAATAAAATCAATAATTAAATCGACACAAATCCGTTACCATTACCTCCACTTAGAGCAAATACAAATTCTAGGTATTTACCTCCTTGCGGTTATCTTCCTCTGGTTCGTCATCCTCCTCATCGTCGTCATCATCTCCATCAGAGATCACAGTGTTGGTCACAATGACGGGAGTCCAGCGGAGACACTCTGGGTCGACATCCAGCTGCCGCGGCCGCGCCTTGAGCCGAGTCATGTGGCTAACCACTAGCTTCTCCCTCCGCACCAGGACCAACCTGACACCAGAAAGACGCAGGAGCTTTATAACTCTGTGTGCACGTTTTTCTACATGCGAGCGTAGAGAAATTAGATGAAGATGTGTGTGCTGTTGGTGTTGGTACCACTGATTTTTTACACATCATTGTTACCCAAAAACCCTGCTTCACAGGTCAATACTGTCAGACAACGACAGTACATAGCCACTGGCGTAAACTGAAACAGTGCTAATTACTAGGGGTGTGACGAGTCGTTTAAAAGTTCAGTGTGTAAGATTTAGTGACATCTAGTGGTGGGGGTTGTGAATTGCACAGCACAAAAGGTGTCTCTTCTGAGACAGCAGAGAGTGGCCAGTCAAGAAATGAGGTTTCTTCAGGTATGTTTATTAAAAAATTATATTTACTTAATTATTCAGTAAAACCTTATGCTATTGTGACTTGGCCACTGAGTGATAACATGAAATGTAAGCATCAAGTGTGAAACATTGTCACCACAGTCCATTATAAACCACACATTAAATAAAGTTTATACACACATTGAAAACGGAAACATGTTCATGTAATTCTCTCTGTGATTATGGACCGAAAACGTGATTCCTATAAATGTTCTCTGCCTGCCTAATAAATTCATTCATTTTAATTTACTTATAAACTCCTGGACTTAAATAGCTCCTGTGTTTCAGCAGCTTTTCTGCTCATGTTCAAAACTTTCTGCACATTCTCTCCGAGTCTCTCCTACATATGTGATCTCTGTCATGTCCAGAAAAAAGTTTTTATTTAAAACAAAGCGATGCCAGGGTTTCAACATGAGTAAAGTTGTTAATAATGACACCACTGTGTTAAAGAGCTTAACCAGAATAAATGAGGAGTCAAATAATTAAGGCAGCAGCTAGGGGCGCAACGGATCACAAAACTCACAGTTCGAATCAGTAAAATGTAGCCGCCTCTCTCTGTCTGTGGTCACGCTCAATGTCCTGCACACAGCACTATCTGAATGGTTACATATCACGATTATTAGCACATCAACACTGAAGGCTGCTGAGGCACAGACGGGCAAAGAGACCGAGCTGCTCTGCGCTGAGCGAGCGGAGCAAGGTGTCGAAGGGAAGGCCGCAGATATGACTGCTCATCACTGCGCAATCTGGAAGAACTTCAAACTAGTTGTGACTACAGTGTGAAGTGAAGTGCATCCTTGACCCATTTAATATGGCACTAAATAATGCTGTGCACTTCTAAGCGTATGCCGGCCCCGTGTCTGACCTGTCCCCTCGCTGCTCCAGCATGTTCAGGCTGTGCAAGGTGGTGGTGATGTCCTGCGGGCAGATTCCTGTCAGTTTGCTGAGTTGTCTTATGGTGATCTGCCGGTCGCGGACCTCATGGAGACACTCCAGCACCACACTGCGCCAGTACGCCATGTAGGACAGCCGGCCTAGGTCCGACAGAGGCTTCTCTGGAGATCCTGGCTGGCCCTCACGCTTGGACAATAAGTAGCCTGCAGGAAGGGAGGAACAAAGCAGGAACACAGACACCATGAGTCCCAAAATAAAAGGACTATCGGCAGATAAATTTCCCAATGTGTGTGTTTAGTTTAAGGTTGAAGCCCTTACTGAAGTCGATGAGAAAGCGCCCGTAGCCCTTGCGCTGGTACTGTGGAAGAATCATGATGCATGATACGTTGTATTTCTGTTGACAGTGCTTCTCCTGGAGAAGAGGGAAGGACACAGACACGTTCCACCGTTTAGAAAGCAAATCATGGAAACGACATCACAGAGCAGGCCTGTGTGGGTGTACAGCAGGGTGTTGATGGTGCAGCGTCCGCTCACTAACTGCTGGGTTTTGGCAGCGTGGTGGCATGTTAATGGGAGCACCTGCGACTGCAAACTCCACAGAGGGGCAACAGAGCTCACAGCACCCAGTGTTTATCTGGGACACAACATGAGCATTTGAATGTTTGTAGGAATGCAGCCGTGCGGGGTGAGATGCCAATGCATTTCATTTTCATTTAATTTGAATATATTTTTCTCTCCATTTCAATTCACGTAGTTGTTTTAATAACTTTAAGCAGGGTGAGTACAATTTACAGAGTCAGGTGTCCCTTGGAAATGTAGGAAGCATTGTGGTGGTGGTGATGTGAAAACACAAAATTCAGACTGAATGTGACTTCGCTGAGAGGCAGCAGGGCGAAAGGGACTGAAATCCAGCACAGGGATGACGTTTAGAGGATCACCTTGGAGAAGTAGCCCACGAGGTGGCAACCTTTGCCGTCGTTCTGGGTCAGGACGTAGAAAAGGAAGGGCTCCACATCATAGTAGAGCGTTTTGTGGTCCAGGAACAGCTTGGCCAGCAGACACAGGTTCTGACAGTAGATTGTGCTCACATTCCCATCAACCTGTTGGGGGATTATTGAGGAAACACATCAGTGCAACAAAATGACAGAAAGCCTCCTAAATGACACTACAGAATCACTACAGTCCAGAAGTACATTTTTAAGCTGCTGGCAGAGAGCTGTGGAACAAAGCGAAGGTGAATGGAGTCGAAGTTAGTGCCGGGCAATGATCTCAGCAGTGTCTCCTGAGAGCCTGACAGATAGAGAGGGTGGAGGAGAGAAACAAAGAGCTGTAGACAGAAAAGAGAAGGAGGGAGGTTCAGATTGGCAGCTCGCCAGTTCTCTCTGCTCTCCTCTGAGCGAGGATGAAACGCAGAGCGGGGAAACGGGAGCTACAGTGGCCACGGCCTGCAGACAACAACCCACCATATTAATAGTCTACGGCTGTGCTAAGAGATCCAGAAGAACAGCGCGACTGTAAGATGGTAATTATGAATTACTTTACTAATAACCTCCCCTGATGAAATAAATAAAAGAGGGTCAATTATGTCAATTATCCAGTCCTTTAAATAGCTTGGTGTTTGCCTTGATAGTAAACTGAACTGAGAGAAGACAGTCGAGGCTTTATCCTTTTTAACAAAGCCGTTATAGCCAGTGTTCTTTTTTTTTTTTTTTTTAATGCTGTGCTTTGCTGAGGAGGTTAAAACTAGGATCAGTGAGTTGATTAAAAAAGCGGGCTCTGTGACTGGCCTTACCCACTGACCCACTGGAGGTCGTCATAGAAAACAGAACAAGTGCCAACTTAAAAGAACGTCACGGATCTTGTAGACCAGCCACTCTGCAGTATCTTTACTTAGTAGCTCCTTTAAGTGGCTGACTGAAGATGTTGACCTGGTGTTCTACCAAACAGCTCAGACGGTCTTCCACTCCAACAGCAATTTGATTTTCTAATGAATATTTGTGACTCTTGAACCCGTCAGCTCGACTCAGGCTTCAGAAGGCTTTTAATTGGTGTATTGTTTTTATTTCTTGTGTCTGCTCTGTTTATGTTGTTTGATGTGATCTGGTGGCAATTGTGTTTCCCCACTGGGGATTAATGAAGCTTTCTAATCTAATAAACTTAATCACCATAAGGATATCGACTGATCAACGTTGTGTACGTTAATAAAGTTGGTGGGAAAGTATCGGAGCCCCTTGCATATGATTAATCTCCGACTATGCAGATACTCCCAGTCTTTAATCAAAATGAGTGGAAAAGGACGTGGCTGCAGCGCCGCCGTCTCTCTGTTACAGCGTCAGCCACCATCAGTAACTCCCGTTAGTCCCTTTTTCCATTCATTAACTATCATCATCATTCAGTCCCTCTTTCTGAACAGTTCCTCACCTCAAATACAGACACATCGTCCTTCCTGTAGATCTCGTTAGCAGGGGGGTGGAACCAGTTGCACTTCTTCATGTGCTGGTAGAGGATGCTGCGACTCTTCATGTAGCGCAGGCAGAACTCACACAAGTAGAGCTTGGGTAGTCTGGAAAGAGATCAGGAAGACGAGTACAATGAAAGGAGGAAAATGGGAGGAATGGTTATGAAAAGTCAGAGCTACAGCTAAAATGAATAGTCCATTAGCTGATTAGTTGATCGACAGTACTTTTATCTGGAACTATTTGGATGATTAATTCTTTGGCATTTAATCGATTCTCTGGTTCCAGCCTCTCAGATGTGGATATTTGCTGGTTTTCTTAGTCTTCTAGGGCTGAATCTGAATGGTCAAAGATTCGATGCTTCGATGGGCGGAGCCTGATTTGACTGTCAATCTCACAGATGAAGCTTCGAAGCGGTGTTATGAAACAAGGATCATACCATTTTGGCGATACGGGGGTGGCTCAATGTCTTATTTTACACAGAACTACCAGGTTTCTTCCAGTAAGTTAATATACTGCCTATTGAGATATAAATAAACATAATGATGTGAATAAAAATATGAAAGGAAAGTTTTAAAGTGTTTGAATAAATATAAAATTGTAACCCTAACCCTTAAGGAATAGGGGTCACTGCGGAGCCCCAGCTTCACCGGTGTTGTGCCGAGCTGTCCGCACCTCGCGGGACGTTCGGATCATTTATCACCATTGATTAACCACACAAAGAATATTATATAGTTAGTTTTAAACAGTTACTTGAAATAGACCCACGTGGATGCAGCTGTCAGCTGCACGGCATGCACGCAAAACTCGCCACAAGACCAGTTTATGGCAGGCGAGCAGAGAGAAAAGGGTCAATAATAAACCTCAGATTAGCTGGAAACGCACAGTGTAAGTCACAGCGACTAACGAATAAAGACTGCAGCTCGCAGCTTCTCAAGATTAAAGCGGAGCTACTGTGTGTAACCCTCCCGCCGTGCACAATCGCCACACAAACACACATATGATTCAACTATCAGTTGACTATAATCCTTAGTCGGGGACAGCCCTTTAGTCTTCTACGATACTTGACTGAATATCAGGTCAGACAAAATAAGCAATATAAATTTGGGAAACTTTTTTCTTTTGTGATATTTTACACGATTACTTGAGAAAATAACTGTTAACTGCAGCCTCTTTTCACAGCTTTTGTTTTGAAAGAAAGCCATACGTGGAACCAATGGGCTCATTTTATGGGTTAATACAGATGTTTTTGCTCTGAAGGGGTCAGTAAGATTTTATTCTGTGTTACTAGTCTTTCGCTTAAACAATTTTTTAATACTAAGAATAGTATGGCAGATTTTATTTAACAGCTACATACATGAATGAGGAATGAATACACCCTCAGGAAATCAGAATCAAATTAACTTCCTGGCTCTGGCTGGTTACCTGCCAAAGTAGGTGGTTCTGTAAACAACCTTATAATTGAGCTCCATTATGCTGGTGGTAATTTCTATGCCTAAGAGCAGGCCTGTGGGCTGACTTCATTATGCTGTTGTGCTTCATTATGGTGCGTTAGCTTACCTGCTGTACTCCTGGGGGTAGGGAGACGAGTACCACGTCTGGATTTCAAACTTGCCGAACTCGATGACTGACGGACAGCGCATCTGAGGGTCTGGAGGACCCGTCACCCCGACTTTCTGTTTGGGTGTGCAACAAAGATGAAGGAAGGAAAGGCAGGGAGAGAGGTGGAAGGTCAAGTCTGGGTTTACTACTGGGAGTGATCAGCAGATTAAGCAGACAGATTACACACCGGGGACTTCTGGCCCAGGATATGGGTGTCCATAATGCACAAAAATTATTATTATTACTATACCTAGCTGCTAGCATGCCGATGGAGCTTTAAGCGGAGCTGGTAAATTGCACTGCCTCTGAATTTTACAAGCCCAGTTTGGACATCCCTGCCTGCCATTTATGATGATCATGTACTCAGCCTGGATGATCACACTGGCGCTTTTCACACATCGTTAACGCTTACTACTGTGCCTTCATCAAACACTGGTGTGAATATTCCAGTCGGGATCTGGGATGGTGTTTTTTATGACTCCTGAGATGCTGGCCAAACACCCACTTCTCTGGCCAATCTGCTGCTGCGCTGCGTGAAAAGTGCGGCCAATTTACATTTTCCTCTCTATTACATTACAAGCTGCCCTGCTCGGTGTTCACTCCATCAAACATACCATGTTCTTTGATACCAACGTGGCATCATCCATCACAAACAGGACGTAAAATTCGAGTACATTTTCAGCAACAACACTTTAATTACCTTCGAGTGAAGCTATATGCATCTACCGGTCATTTAAAACCAAGCCTTAAATCCTCACTGAATCCTCCACTCCTCATCCTATTTCACCCTACGGGCCCTGCACCTATAGTAATGGATGACTTCAATATTCATGCTACAATCTGGCAGCTGTTCTACGGCTCTCATTTCTTTCATTGCTCAAATACAATGGTCTCTCACAGCTCGTTGACTTCTCCACCTACATCCTACATCCCACATCTGAGCCAGTGACTTCATCTTTTACAACCTGAGAGTTGCTGACTCTGCTCTTTCTGACCACAGTCTCTTTACCGCTGATATCTAGCTCCTCTGCTGCACATCGTGTGTTTACACAATATCATGTCTGATGACTTCCAGCCTGGTCATCTTGTCTCACTCTAACATTTGACCCCTCCCTTTCCGTTGTCACATTTCTGTTCATTAAGCACATTTAACAGTTTGTCTGTGTACCTGTAGTGCCAGCTCCTGGATGTGTCTGAACAATTCAATGTCCTTTTCCGTCAGGTTCTCGTGGCCAGGAAGTTTCTCATCTTCGTCACGCCAGTCGCTGCCTTCCTGATTGTCTGGGGGTTGAAACACAGTTGACATTAATGGAAATCTAGAGAGAAGCTTACTCGACAGAGTGCCAAGATGTCTGCTGATTGATTGCGGACAACGGTGTGCCTGCAAATAAACCCTGATAATCAAACAATGTCTTCTTCCTAAAGTAGGAGGGATTTTGCTAAGTTACCACAGGGGGTGAAAGACCAACATGTATGTGGAGAGTTTCCCGTGTCATGAATGCCACCTTGCTCCGTCAGCACACTTCCTGTACAGTAGTTCACTCAAAGTTAGCCTTAAAACACAAAGGACATGAAGTCCTCGGAGAATGTGTCCCACTTCATTTGAGCTTCCATGTGAAACAATGAATGTGAACCGCGTGTGCATATTTGTGTGCAACCACATGCGAGTTTTCCCCGATGCATCAAGGATGTCTATACTGAGGTTATATCACCACAGATGCAAAACAGGGGTGGGAATCGCAGGCTCACTATAACGATAACATCACAACACAACAATTCTCTGATAATCGATATATCGCTTTCCTAAAATGATACATCACGATTTCTGTCGAACTATGAATATAAAACGCCAAGAAAAAGTTTTTCTCTATTTATTTCCTGCAAATCCAAACTGTTAGGAAACAGCACAATTCTGCAGCACACATTTTTCCGTCTGTAAATTAAAACTACAGAACTACAGAGTAACTATGAAAAATTATTATAAAATATTTACTGAATTTTTTGCTGAAAATAAAAATTGTTGTGTACCAGCTAAGTCTAATATGTACATCACGTTATACTGACACATTGTGCTGCCCTTTCTCCGCCTAGTGGTAGCTGTATTTTTAGGCCACTGGGAATTTTGAGTTTTGACCCTTGAGGGTTGCTGTAGCTGGTCAGTGTGCAGTGCAGAAGCAGCAGAGTAGCTCAGGAAACATATGAACGAAGTATTATACCAAGTATGTCACTGCAGATGTTCAGCATGTGAAGCAAAATGCGTAGTTTATGTTAAAATATTTTCTCGTTCGCAATGCTAATGTCCGTTAGCATGGCAATGGACATTTCCATTATATGTTAGCATTGAGCTAACTGTCAAAGCGCTATTTTTCTTTTTTATTTCATGTGTCAATATGATGGGCTGGAATATCGACACAGTATCATGGAAAGATGATATATAACTATCAATTTTTTGGCGCACCTCTAATGCACATATATTTTCAAAGACTGTGGTTGCTGTGGCCCTTTATGGATATGTAGGGTAAACTGGTTTGCACCTGGCAAACTGGATTTGTCACAAAACTGAATAACCTGTACGAACCAGCTTATCCATTGTAACGATAGTGAAACTTTAAGTGAATGCTCCTGATGCGTCTGTCACATTTATTCTCTTCTACTGTGCTGCACTTGAGACTCTGCGCGTGTGTTTTTTTTTTTGGCGTTGGAAAGTTCAGTGGAAATAGAACTGCAGGTGGCCACTTCATATTACAAAGCAATTTCTTTCGATGCATAAGCAACACATTTCTCAGGCAGAAAATGACATAAATTCTACACCAGTTTTACCCCTGCTCTACAATTTACAAATAAGAAAGCATGAGAGCTGAATCATTTTTTAAAAAACAGGACAAAGAACACAGTCCTCGCATCACAGTAACACCTGCTTGTTAGCAAAGCTGACAAGCCTTAATAGAGTCTGATAAATGTATCGGGAGATGACGCATGAAGATGCAGTATGTTTTTTTTAATGTTGCTGATGGATCACTAAAGTGCAGCTATTGCCAAGTTGTGCTGTGGAATAGTTTGAGATGTTAAAATTCATGTTTTCACAGTCACTTCATTAATATATATTTTTTTTTGCTATATGCCTCTTTTCACTGAACACAACCCAGCACATTCAAATCACTTTATGTGCATCACTCCTCACTGATTTCCAAAGTTTTCTGATATCCCCGTCAAATACATGAACTTTATAAACTGTTTACAGTTGGAACAGTTTACAATAACTGTTTATCTGCAGCCTACAGTGGCAGTGAAGTGCTGTGTATATAAGCAGGAAAAAAAAGCTGATCCTTACCCCCCCTATCATCGCCGTCTCCTTTGCGACTGGATTTCTTTCGGATGCGGCACTGCTGTGAGTAATCCACCACTTCCTGCCGCGCCTTGCGGCCCTCAGGCGACGGCGTGAAGAACTTCGTGAGGGCGTCGATGAGGCCCTTGGTCTTGTTGTTGAAGCGCAGGCTGCTCTGCGACAGGTCGTCGTCGTCGTGCAGCGAAAAAAGCAGCCGGTCGTCACCAGGGTAACCCTCGCAGGAGGAGCTGGAGGATGAGTGGGCCGAGGCCGAGCGCTTCCGCCGACCACGCCCGCCCAGCTTCTTGAAGGGCCGCCCCGGCCTGCGGAGAAAGAGAGGAGTCTGGTTCAGACTGTGTCAGGAGGTAATACAGCTACACTATGTTTTTATCTATCTATCTATAGACACTGATAAATAGGATAGAGATGAGAAATAGTTCTGGAGAGCAGCACTGTAGCTCGTCTGCACTCGGGTGCAGCAGATACATGGCATCTCGCTCTCCACTGGGCTGACGACGAAGACGACGGCATTAGCTGAAGGCGTTTCTTTACCTGTTCTTAGGCCGTCCCAGCGGTGCGTTGTAGCGCCGTTTGATTTGTGCTGCCTTTTCATGTAAGAGCTTCTTTCCCTTTTTCCTGGGTTGGCAGATTTGACAAATCCACATGCCTGGGAGAGAAAGAGCAATTGCACAGGCTCACATACTGAGGCGGATTAGACAAGACAGACTGCAGTGCAGATACCAATATGCTCTTCTGCGTTAGAGCTGTCGGCAACAACTCGAGAAACCCTTTAGTGGGACTATAATGGTGATATAGACTAGTAACGTATGAGCTTTGTGTACTCTGTCAAAGGTCGAACGGGTACAAGTTGAATTCACGAGGGGCTGTAAAGAGGCAATGAAGAGGTAGCGGATGATACCTTTTGGCATCCGTGTGAGGGGAGGATCACAGCACTCCATGTGGAAGCCCCGGTCACAGGAGTCGCAGAACAACATGTTGTCCTGTGCAAAGAAGACCCACACAAGTACCGATGATTATGAAAGGCTTTAGACGCGTTTCAGACAAACTCAAAAGTGAGGCATTATATATGATAAACATACATGAAAGCAAGAACAATATATTGGGCAAATACAAGCCAGTCAGTCCATATCCAATCAGATGCGTATGATGCACTTTGTTTGATGATAAAATGTTTTGGGTGTCTGATCAAAGCTCCTGAGCTCATTCTCTTTGATGAGATTTCCATGCACAATGATGCATTAAAATGAATTACTATGAGTTTGCCATCCAAAACAGGTGAACCATACTTTGAAATTATCCACCACTGATTGGTTTAAGCAACCTCTTATTTCCATTTTATTCTTGCATCTCGTCTCAACGTTAAACCTCCCTACAAACATTTGAATAACAAGTAAGAGAAAAGAGCGAAATAGTGCAGAGGCTGACTAAAATAGCTCAATCGCAGGAGCACAGATGTGTCTATCAGCATCTCTTTTTGACACTTAAGCAGACAAGAGGGTGTTCACAAACACCGTCAGGCTGCCAGTCCGCCATATTCGCTCATCCACTCACCGCATTCTTTCCTTGATCCTGACAGCTGCTGCAAGTCTTGCATTCGATGCACTGCCACCACAGAGCCTTGACTCGCGCCGTGAGCTCTGGGGAGAACTTGAGACAGGACGGGTGGCCTGCAGGTAGAAAGACACGCATTCACAAACAAGTGTGTCAACGTCACAGACTTTTTTTTTTTTTTGTCGCTGCTGACTGACAGCCCTGACCCACTTGCATCACTGTAGGAGGAAGAACAAATTCCTTTTGGAATTGAAAGCCCTCACTGAATCAAACCTGGCTGCATAAAGAGTGTTCAAACATAAATGACAATCTGTCAGAGCTGAGCTTTTGCTCTGTTTGAAGAGCAGCAAACAAGACGACCTTGTCTGGGAGTGAAGCCCACTGAGGAAAGAGGAGGAACACAGTCTCTCCTTAGCGTCAGGCCTTAGCGAGAATACAACTCCTGGTAACAAAAACAATATTATATCCTATTTGTTCTGAAAACAGACCAGTGTCAGTGTCTCTGTATTCAATTATTATCTTCCTTTCATCTTACTCAAGTTTAAACAAGGGCTCCTGATTAGGGATGCACCGAAATGAAAATTCTAGGCCGAAGCCGAAGCTAATGAAAAACATTTCCCAATACCGAACAACATTTATTTTGACTTATTTTTTACCATTGCATAAATTAAATAGTAAAAATGTTCTTTTTACTCAGTGTTTCCCCTCAGGATTTGGAGAGACTATGGTGGGGGGGTCTGAGGTCCGAGAGGGTCCGGTAAAGTAAATTAGATGAGTCTGTTTACTTTTAATGGACACATGTAATATGTTTTATACTTTCTGTGAATATAATCCAATTAATTTTATTTCCATCCTGTAGAGACGCCTTATTTTGAAAACCGGACGTTGTCACACGTGTATCCTCGCGCTAAATTCATCAAGTCCGACCCAGTTTTATAAATAATGTTGCATGTGGTTCTCGTATCGTGTAACATGAAGACTTCACAGCCTCTCTTCAGGTAGGACTCTCATACTGCAACACTTCTTTGTAAAGAGAGAAACTGACAGGATAAAGTCACTAACCTGCCTGGCAGCTGGCTCTGGTCTGTTTCAGTTACCATAAAGGCTTGAATACATGTGCACTCCAAATTTAGGAGAAACACTCAGAAACACTCAAAGCGGGTCAGACCGTTTGCCTTTTCTAAAATGTCATCCACAGATGGAGTGGATGTGCTAGGAGACAATTCAGCACACCAGTGTCTGCAAACGGCGATTTTTGCGTCTTTCTCGGACACTTTAAAATGCTTCCACACTGCCGACATGTCAACGTAACTGTTCCGTAAAATTTATTGGGTCTTTTGACTTTTTCTGCTATTTTCGGCCGATTAACTTTGGTGGCCGAACATTCGGTGTATCCCTACTACTGAGGGGGGGTAAGAGACAAAAGAAAAATAACCACTACAACAAAACCACTGTAAAGTATTAATTCTAGGAGGAACTAGAAAAAAGAAAATCTGCGTGTGCTCACAGCAGTGGAATTAGTAGTTTGAGTGTGAGCCGTAAATGAAGTCAAAGTTAAGAGTAAGTGCAAATATCTGTTGAACTCACAGTTAATAACAAATGAAAGCAGTTCAACTGTCATTTTGAAGAGTAAGAGATGAAGGCAGGTGAAATTAAAGTTGACATGTGACCACTGACAGCAGTTGAAGAGTAAGTAATCAAAATCTAGATTTAGTTCTAGTTCAGTTTGAGAGACATTTGTGTTCAGCTTCCTTAAATGTTTTTTTTTTTTTTTTTACAGCTTCAGGATGTGTGTTTAGCATTACATGATGACACTACATGATAACTGCATTTCATTTAAACCAATCACATCAATACTCTTGCTCTGTGGTCACAGAGCAACACTTACCACTGTTGCCACAGTCTGCGCAGGAGATGAGCTCCTCCGGCCTCTTATCGCGATTCTGCTCCTTGGTCCCCAGGCAGAAGCTGCAGATGGGGATGGGCTCCGCCACCGGCTGGCAGAGGGACAGCACGGGGGGGCGGGGGACACAGGAGAGACGGTTGAGACTGTCAGTCAACTTAACAGCTTAATTGTACAAATGAAAACAACAAAGTGGCCGTGTGTGACCTGCCACGGGGGATGACTGCTGCTGTTTCTATTAACAAGCCAGGAGCAGACAATGACACTGTAAAGCATGTGTGAACAGAGAGTTTAGGATAATGAAGAGCACGAGAGCCACACCGAGTCTGTATAATATATGTGACATCGTGTGTCAGTGTCTCTGCTGATTCCTGTGTGGTTTGATCAAAGAGCTGTAACTCAGCCCCTCTGATTGTACCGGCTGAGGAGTTTAATGCCAGTGCACAGTGCCCCACTTTGAAACATGCCATCAGACATCCAGTTCTGGGGCTGCATAAATCTTTTAGTGTGTCCCCGAAAACACAAATCCCTGTGAGCAGGTGTGTACGCAGACCCAAAACATCCTATTTGATGTGCACTCAAGCAGCTACCTAAGCCAGGTCCAGGAAAACAAAAGGCAGGCTCACACTTTACATGTTGTTAGACATCAAATGGGAATTGTGTGTCCAATAAAGCTGTGAAATCACATCCCTGAAGCGCTGCAGGTGCATGTCACGCAGGAACAAACAGGAGCAGGGGGGGGGCAGGAGGGAGGTGACTCTCCTTGAAAGTTTCTGGAGCCTAGAAGCCCTGAGGGGAAGGGGTTGGCTTACTGCTACCTCACAGTACACAACTAGTCAGTTTCAGCAACACATTCTGTTTGTGCTGAGCAGAATCCAACACATATAAGTATGTCAAATTTGTTTTACGGTCACAATTTAACCATAAAATGATTTATACTTTGGCTGTGATGTTTACAACTCACACAAATGTACTTAATTTTGGTAGCATTGAATGCCAGGACAGCTTGGATTGTGTTTTTAAATGATATATTAGTGATTTTAAGTGCCTGTAAAACTCAGCGAGCAAAACCAAATCTCTTTAAATTGATGCAAGCAAAGATTTTAAAACGCAAAAAAAAAAAAAAAAGAAAAAAAACAAAACAGCTAAGATAACCAGGTGCTTATATTCTCCCTGGTGCAGCCAGCTGTTTTCAGACATCACATACTGGGTTGAATGAAGATCATGTGTAATCGAGGTGCATCTGGAAGGTTCAACCAATACAGGCAAATCACCAAAACCAAAGCCTGAGAACAACGTCCTGGAGCTGACGAGCCAGAATCAAGACTTCAACCCATCTCAGGACTTGAGTATTTCTCCCAGTCCTCCTAAAACTTGAGCACTTTCACAGCTCTCTCAGCTTAAAACTGACTTCAAGGGGATAAAAACTAAAAGCAGTCTTTGCGTTTTATATTTATGCTTACTTTGGATTTGTTTTTCCACTCTGACTTACTGTTTTTCTGTTCATTAGAATCAGGGAAACTTATTTATCCCACTAATTATCCACACAACACAATAAATCAGAAAAAATGCCTGAGGCAGATCAAGCCAAATCTTTTAATACTGTGAAACAATATATAGTTAAAAACGCCTCATAAAGAAGCATCTTCATTGTAAAATTCAATTAATCCAACTCATGTATGAGGCTTTAGTTTGTGGTACCCTAAACACTGGTCAGTAACACAAGCGATCCATTGTCCTACAACACTCAGCTGGCAGCGCTGCTTTTAAGAGGATGTTAGCCTGAAACAGAAACAGCAAAGCACTAATATAAAAATAAGTTTATTTTTAAGAGCTGAACATGTCCTCAGACTAAAAGGTTGGGTATCGTTTCGATTTTATTGATTCCGATTCTACTTTTCGAAACTTCTGATCCCTTCACCACAGATCTCGTCAGCGCTCGGTGACCTTCATCCTCTTCCTCCCTGCTCATCTTCCCCTTCATGGCTAAAGTGAAAGGAGTCTCTGTACCAGAGGGGCGTCTCTGGGGATTTGTAGACTTCCTTCGTTTCCCTTCAGTATGAAAGATGAACTTCAGCTCACTTGTGTTTTGTACCTGAGACGTTTCTACTGTTAGAGTTAGCTGTATCTGGGGAGAGCGCGGCATATTGAACACGGCGCGTTCCCTCAGATTCACGCCGTGTTGAAGTAAATGCTTTGTCATGTCGGAGCTGCTTCTTCCTCCCTCGCACCAAACCTCCTTAAAGGTTTTGCTGTGTCGTTCTCTTTTTTTTAGTGAAGCGAAGCCAAACTCTGGAGCGTTTGCTGCGGTCCGCCATGATCCAGGAATAGAAACGGAAGGACTTGCACGCTTTGTTGATGTACTGCGTAACAAATGACGTGAGGTTATGTCGTGGTAGCAGGTCCTGGAAGATAAAAGACACTTTTTGTGGACTGTAAAATCCTCACTGCAGTTCAATCAGGAGCATCGCTGAAATATGCAAAAAGTTAGGAACTGATAAGCAGAATCCGCACGTGTCTTAACAAATCCACGGTTCTTAGAAATTCTGTCAAGGTTCCAACATGGAACCGGTTCTCGATACCCAACCCTACTGGCACTTACATAATAACTCCCATTACTACTCGCTGTGAATTTACCGGGTAGACGCAAGAGTTTATTCTCGGGCAAACACGTGGTGACTGCGATACTAATCTGTTATTGGAAAATCATGAAAAACTTTGTATGGAGGTAAACGCCTAAGGTCACAACATGCACTTCAACCCACAGAGGACAATCCGATCATTTATTTAAAAAGGGTAAAAACAACAACATGGCATTCACTGCAGATGGTGTTAACAGTGTAAACATGCACATAGCTGCAGAGAGCTGGGTAGGCAGCAGGTCCTGGCAGGGAGGAGACAGGGACAAGAGCTTGATTTATTGGGTTCATTTCCTTCCGACTCCCCCACTACCCCCTCTATCCTCCCACCTCACCGCACAGGGACAGAAAGAGAAAGAGAAACAAAAGGTATGGAGTGAGGCAGTGAGGGAAGAAAGAGGTAAACAGAGAGAGGAGGGTGGTGAAGAATGAGCAGTGAAGAGAGAGGCAGAGACATGCAGGGTACAAAGAGGAAGATAAATGTATTAACCTGGCTCCATTTTACATCCTCACAAGTAAAATTATATGAAATGATAATTATGTATTGGATTATACTGTAAGCTTCCAAAACAAATCATTACTAAACTCTGCATGATCTGAATGCATGAGGAAAATAACTACATCGGGTCTGCAAAATAAAACACAGCAAAGTCAGTGAAGAGAAAAACGGAAGTTAGCAGCACGAAGAAGAAAAAAAAAAAACAGAGCGAGGACAGAAATAAGAATCCAGAGGGCAAGAGAGCGGAGGTAATGGAAAGTGTAAAGAAAGAGAGAAAATCTGCAGCAGCCTGCGTGCGACCAACACCTCAATCATTCCTGACGCTTAACCCTTTCCCCGCTGGAGGAGGTCAACTGCTCCTACTCGCCCTGTGAGCGCTCGGGCAAACACGAGCCAACACACACCTTGTATAAAGACGCGTGTTACAGTGAGGCTTCAGTTGCTGGCTGCCACTGTAAATTAATCCCCAACAGATACTAAAAAATGAAAAGCTAATCCTCCCTCCACGACAGGGATATTGGAACAGAGAAACACAATCCTCAAATTCCTCCTGAGAGCTGCTTTTTTTCCCCCCCTCCCTGCTTCAGCCTTTTCTACCTCAGCTGGCTGCCAGCACCGCTCTTACGCCACAGCGTTGCTCTAGAAATTTCTCACATCGACAAGGCTGTTTGATTTAAGTGTCATGGTCGACATTTGACTTTAGATGTGTGTGTCTATTTTTAGCCTGTGTGTTCACGCTTTGGCATGTGCTCTTCTTAGTCCCCTTCCCTCCAACGTTAAGGAGGATTCGGGAACAAAACGTTTGTCCTGAGCCAAAAAAAGACACGCCTTGTTAGCAACTAGCTCGAAATGCCATGTAAACATGTCCTGCTAGTTACAGGCTCTTCTGCAAATACACTCCCACATTCAAAAAGGTAACGGACAGGTAAAGGCAGCCTGGTGCGAGCCAGCTGACACACCCACCCCATGTCAAACACACTCCATATTCTGTACCAGTGTGCTTAAGTGTTAGCCTACTTCTTCAATTCCTCTTCAAATGGTCGGATTCAATACTCGACATGTAGCACTGTCTGAGGCCTTGTACGGGGAGATAATAGGTTATGGAAACTTGTTTGGTGGCCCTCCTTTAAAACCATTCTTCTGTTATCCAAAGACAGAGGACAGGGGAGTGAGACAGGAAGGAGAGAACAATGGAAGAAGGGCGAAAGGAGAAGGAGATATGGAGGAGGAAGAGGAGGGGAGGAAGGATAAAAGGCAGCTGGAGAGAAAAAGGGAAAAGCAGTGCTGTTGTCCTTGTCTCGTCTCAAGTCAAGGATCTCATTAACATGGGAACACAATCTCAGGACCCCCCCCCCCCTCCTTATAGCCGCCCCCACCTCCAACACAAACTCATTGATCACTGTTACAGGACAACACACAAACACACCAGGGTTTGGGGTATATCAAGGTATTACGGTACAGCAGGGTTATTTACAAATCCTGAAGACTCCTCTTTCTATTAAACTGAGATTCTGTGTTTTGTAACTTGCCACCATCAGTCGCACAGGTGTGAAGTCATGAGAGACGCACCTTGATTAGGGTTGGGCAATAAACCAATAATGATAATTATCGCAATATAATTTTCTTAAATAACAATATAACAAATGTTCAATAAATGTTTGATTTAATTCATTTGAATCAAAAACAAACAGGGACAAACTTTTTCTATTAAGATATTTATTTTGTTGAGGAAAAAAAGATTTTATCATCTCAGTTTTTAATGTTCTACCTCAGATTAAACCAGAATTAACCATCTGGTTTCTTCAACTTTCACTCAGGTGCAAAAATCAGCTTTTAAACTTGAAAGTAGTAATGATTTGACGTTTACTTTGTTGAATGATTTTTATCATGACAACATTTTTGGCCATATCGCCCAGCCCTAACCTTGATATGTCCTTATTTTTGCAAAAGAGCACACACACACACACACACACACACACACACACACACACAAATGGACGTTCGTCATCGGAAAACGTGGGAAATTACTTTAAATTAACCGGTCTGCATTTCCATGTGACATCTACAACAGCCGGAGGAAGACCTTGTGTTGTGGCCGGCGTGCCCCCCTTCCCCTCCCCTCCCCGAAGCATCACCCTCCATTAAAATCGAGGTTAGCCAGGGAGCACGAAGCTAAATCGCTGCATCAAACGGAGCGAGGCTGGCTGCGCTCCAGCCGTCACTTCCACAGCTGCTCAACACATTGGCTCTATTTGTGGGGTGGTGAGGTTAGCCATACGCAAGGGCTCACACTTTCCCCGGTGCCAAATGCCATTCACATCACAGTCTCTGCTGAGCTGAAGGTAAGCGCTCCCTCTGGGCTCTGACACTAGTCCTAATGCCATTTCTATAGACTGGTGGCTAGCAGCGTCCGTTCCAGGTTGTTCTTCTGCAGCCTGTAGGGTCGAACTGGAACACCTTCACCGAGAAGACAAATGATGGCCGATGCTAAGGCAACACACACACGTGAAACACTGGCACTGTATAAACACTACAGGACAGTGTTTTTAAATCTTAATTATTTTCAAAAGACATAGTCCTGCTGACACTGTGGTCTGTGGATTATCTCGAGTAACTCTGGGACACCGTTTCTGCAACACTCAACTCGACTTTTCAAATGTAATTTTCACTACTTTGAGCACCACAAATGAAATTCTGTTCCCCCACGATTGTACTTGAGGTGGCAGCTGAACCCTGCGAGGCAATAGTCACACACAACGAAAATGGCAAGACCCCACTAGAAGGTAAGGAAAGAAAACATGTTTATTATGACTTGTCTGAACTGACTCTTTTAATGTCTACTTAATGCAGCAGTCTTTCCACTTCTCTGCTGAATGTCAAACAAGAACTGGGTGTGTGGTAGCAGCGAGGTTGCCAACAGAGAGCGGAACAAACCTTTTTAAACTACAGGCACCAATAACGGATCGACTGAGGCCAGGCTTCGGGCAAAATGGAAACAACAGATGCCTGCCAAGGAAATGGAGGCAGAAATACAGAATCTCTGGACCAGTCCGAAATAAGAAAGATGAAGAAGCAGGTTGCATATAATTGATGTCTGACGGTCGTTTGTATTCGTGGTCCTTCGAGCGATGATACACGATGTCTTCACCTTGAGAAATCACAAGCAGAGTGTGTGTGGTGTTAGAGACAGACGGGCGGGGGGTCGATCCAATACCGGCAAAGTGGAAGGAATTACGGTGGATAAATATATCCATTATGGTTCATAATAAGAGTTGCCTAATGTAGCAGCTCTGCAACCACGACCAGCAAAGGAGCCATTAGCTGCAGCACGCTCGCCTGTTACGGGGTCAGTTTTTGGAGGGAAATCACCACAACCACAGCACCGTGCACGAGCAGAAGTGTGACTGTGTGTGTGTGTGTGTGTGTTGTTCACGGGTCACTTTTTTTTCACACGTCCTCACTGTGACACTGCACATCGACGTCAAGAACTCTGCTTCACCCCGCTCCAGCTGTTGAGGAGAGGGCAATCGCGGGGCAGAGAGATTGCTCTTGCCTATTATGACGGGATGAACATCTCACATAAACACACACACACACACACACAAAGGCTCAGCGTCAAGCTCATCCCACCTAATAGCCGGAGCCTCATACTGCTAACGGGCGCTCAGGGAGGCAATGAGGTTTGCCATCTATATATCCATGACCCCTGGTTGACTTCGCTCCCCCATTCACCTCCCCCTTCATGACCTGGCAATGGCACCCTATTAGGGTGAGACGGGGGAGACAGAAATAGGGTATGGGATCCCGTTTGAATGGAGCACTCTGACACAAACACCAGCATGTTGAGTACACAAATCTCCCCACAAATGGGGTCAAAGCCAGTGCTTAGCCATTTGTTTTGATTTCTCTCCCACCCCCAAACTACCTTCACCACCCCCCTCCCTTTCCTTGGGAAATCATAACTGATAGCAATCATGCAGGGCAATATGGCAATGATGCGTCAGTGGAAGAGTGAGCACACAACACCCCTCTTTGTCGTGCACAGTTACTATCTCTTTGACACATATACGCCACTCGGTACTGGACAACATATCCATCAAGATGTCGTTCGCAAAACACACGTGATTAAGCAGCAATAAGGTAGCATCCTCTGGAGAGACGTATGAAGTCTACATCACAAGAAGAGGCAGAGGAGAAGAGTAAACAGGTTTGGGTGAATGCCAGACACAAATGTCAACTTCCTCATTTCTGCTGCAGCTTCTCCTTGCATGAGACGCACAAGCACAAATAACAAAGCCTCCCTCTTCATGTCCACACGTTTAAGCAGATAATCTTTCACCGAACATTTAGAAAAATTCCTTGTTCTTAAATTTACTTTCTGCCAATGTTCAGTTTCAATTTACAGAGTGTTTGGAGCTTAATGGTACAATATGGAGTCACATAAAAAAAGTAATTCACCTATGTAGAAACACTGGAGGTATAAAATACTTTGCTTGTTTTTTTTTTTATTTGGTTCTGTGAGGCAGAGTAGCAGGCCGATCTGCAGCTGAGTCAGAGAGGAGGACGTTGATCTCTGTTTGTCTTAAGACGTAGGCCATCTGCAGCCAAGCAGGTCACTGTGTTAGGCAGACTCCATGTGACTCCAGCCAGCTCTCTAGGCTAATCCAACTCTGCATGTGTGTGTGTGTGTGTGTGTGTGTGTGTGTGTGTGTGTGTGTATGGGCGTTACACACACCCACAAGGGGCCAGATAAAGCCAGGAGCCAGTCAAAACAGTGTTTAGGGCCGCTTTAGCGTCCTCAAGATCTACGAACTGTCTGATAACCTGGGTGACATATGACCCAACAATGGGCCACAACACTGGCGGGCGGCAGCGCGCAGCTCGAGTCGGGTTGTTTATATATTGGTTGTTAGATTGTATATTTGCATGTCTGTAGGCATCTTAAGCAGAGCATTTATGAGAACCTATGTGTTCTTGTGTCAGTGTGTGTTTAGGTCTGTGTGTTTCACTCTTTGCATTGGGTTGTTTGGTTTCATGTGCGTGTTTTTGTTTGCGTACATGTCCCTGGCCCTTGGAAGTTGAGATCGGCAGCCGGCTGCTCTCTCTGATCAGGTTACAGAAGTGGGTGTGTTCCCTCTCTCCTCTGTCGCCTGCATGTCTGCCTCTCCCTCATTCTGTCTCTCTCGCTTTCTTCTCCCTCTATGTCTCTCTCTCTCTCTCCTTCTGGTTACAGAGGCCTGTATCTTGCATCATACGAGCCTCGTCTTCCTCTGGCACCACTACAGACCACCACCTCTCTCTCTCACTCTTCTGTGTTCCTCCCCTTCCCTCTCTTCCTCCCATCTCCTGATGGCTCCTGACAGGGAGCAGCCCTGCAGCTGGTCCACACTCCCTGCAGGAGGCTGGAAGCTATATGACTCGCTCCCCTGACCTCTTCCTGCACCTCCTCTGCTGAAAACCTGCCGACCAGCCAGACACCGACCCACCCGGCTTCGCTCTAGTATTGTTTGCTTGGACCACAGCACACACACAGCTGAGAATCTGTCACTCATCCACCCACCCAGCAAAGTGATGTAACGCTGACCTACTGGGTTTATTGAAGTCTTCCTAACATGTATTCTGACCTGATCCCCCTGGTCTCCCCAACACACATTGATAACATCATAAACCCAAAGATGCACACTGTAGTTTGTGGAGAAATGCTCACTCTTACAAATGTTGCTCAGTCCTTCTCAGCCACTTATAATAAATAATTGCAATGTGCTATCTGGTGTAAACCACTACTCCACATGGATGAAAACTCACAACTAACATTCACACAGACCTTACTGTGCTGTATGCAGTAAATTACAGCCTTGAAGGCCATGACCAATTTGAACAAACAGACAATATCTTGGGTATTGCCAGTTGATCTGAATAATTCTGGGTGTGCAGCAGCTATTGTGCAAGGGGAATGACTGTTGTGTGTGAAAAGCTAAAAGACCGAGACAGGGTGTTTGTTTCCTGTTACTTTCACAGATCACACTCACACTTTGTTTTGTTGCTCCAAAAAGTTAACTGAAGCGCACATCAGATTTCTTCTCACAATTGCCTCAACTACAGCTGTTGTTTCAACCGGATATTAGTGATCTTATCAGACATATGTGATGCTGACAAACCAAAGTGCTTCACACCCATTTTGCTTTTTACGTATGTGATGTATTTACAATACAACTTTAAGCATCAACAGTGATCAGCAACATCCAAATGACCATAATAAATGTGACCAGGTGTCTCTTCAGATGTATTTCATCAGTGAGCGTGAGGTGAAGCCACACAGTGTCACATGTTTGTTTGTGGAAGATGTAGATGCAGAGACGATACCTTGTCTTTCTCATGAGGCAGCAACCGGACAGGTGGCAGTGATTCTAGAGACACCGTCCCGGTCCCGTCATCCAGGGAGCTGCTGCGGCTGACGAGCTGGAACAGAGGGCCCTGCTTGATCACGCGCCCATGGGCCACGGCTCTCTTTAGGGCCACCCTCAGTTGCTGGTGGAAGAGGCCAGGCCCCATGGAGCCGCTGCCTGACAGGTAGGCTGCCACATCAGCCTGGCACTTGAGAAAGCGTTCAATGTTCTTTAAGCCAGAGCCACCAGGCTCATGGAGCCCCTCCAATGCCCGCTTGATCAACTTGTTCCAGTCGAGTCCCGGTTTCTTCGTCGAATGGGAGTGGGAGCTACCACCGCCACTGCTGCTGCTGCTGCCGACGCCTCCGCCGCTGCCGCCGCCACCACCACCACCTCCACCACCTCCTCCTCCACCTCCTCCACTTCCTCCTCCGCCGCCTCCTCCTCCAGAGCTGCCACTCCCTTTGGGCTTGGGCAGAGCCAGACGCCCAGGGTTGTCAGGGTCCTTGTAGGAGTTGAGGCCTTTGTTGGTGACCTTAAGGATGGTACCATCCTTGACGCTAAGCTCTAACTGCTCCAGAACCGTTTTGCGGTCCAGGCCATGGGACATGGAAACAGCATTGCAGATGCGTTCCTCTGATGGTCGCTGCTTTTGCTTCTTCACCTTCTTGATGGCCTCTAGGATCCATTGGGTGTACATTGGATTGGCCAGTTTCACCATGGCTGCGGTCTGAGTGTGTGTGGGGGCCCTGAGGCCTCACCACAATGACCACACGCAATAAATAGGGACTGTACTCCAAGGAAACACCTGGCCTGCGCCGTAGCGCCGCCGCCTCTTCCTCTTTGCCCTCTGCCTGCTTACTAACCCTTGTCCTGCGGTCGCACAGAGAGTCCCTCAGAAGCTGAGTATGAGCAGCACGGTAATGAGCAGCTGACCATAGCATAAACCCCCCGAGCCAATCCTCTACCTGATAAAATGCAGTCTACCCACCACCCGCTCCTAGCCAGGTGAAGGTCCCTGGCGAGAAGCAGGGCGAGCGGCTGAAGTAGCAGTAGCAGGTAAACTCCCACAGCACACAAGGTAGGGTAGAGTAGATCTTGCCAAAAATAAGTTTTTTCCACTTTGCCTGTCAAAAAATATCTATACACAGACAATAAAACCTGATCAGTCAGTTTCCTGTCACCAGCAAACTAGCTATGTCTCAAAGTAAGTTATGAAAGATGATCACGGCCTCCAAGACTTGAAATTAGTGTTCCAATGATAAAATGCTGAGGGCAATACAGTAGATATGTCTTCTGTGGACAAGACCCAGACTTCTCTTCTGCATCCACGCTTCCTCCTTCTCTCTCGCTGTCTTTTACTCTTCCAGCAGTCGGTGCTTCTCAGCTCTGGGACGGAACAGATATCTCACCCCAGGGAGCAGCCAGGGCTGATCACCTTCATGCCTACTGCACTACGGTAGCTGAGGAACCCTGCGCGCGCACACACACACACACACAAAAAAGAAAACAGAGCGAGAGAGAAAGGAGTTAGTGAAACCTTGCAGAGAAAGGCGAAAACACTTTTAAAAAGCAGAAGTTTTCAGGGTCGAATTTGCACCATACAGTGCACTCACACAGATATAAACAAAACCATGCATGCCCTTAGAGGGTACAATAATATTTGGTCATGCAGCACAAACAAATCTGGAAATTAGAAAGTGGAACAATCAGTGATATGTTTAACCTCCTAACAGCCTTTTAGTATTACTTTGTGAACAACCTTGCTGTTCTGTGTTGCATGGAGATCACTGTCAAAACCAGTGCAGCACATGGATTGTCTAAGAACAGGTGTAACATCATCATATCTCTCATAACCACTAGAACATGGCACAGATGTATCAAAAAACGATGGAGGTATAAAAAAAAAAAGGTAAACACCATCAATATTAACTGCACTAGCAAGTTGACCGTTTGGCTAGTTGGGTTGCTAACGTAAACATGATGCAGTCAAAACACAGACCGTTAGCAAACATTAGCTGAGAGGCTAGCTAAAACCCAAAGCTTTAACTCAATTAACGCAACTGTTTCCTGCGGTGCTGTTTACACCCGCTGGTGTGATATAACGCGGCCGAGTATCTGACAACAAACATTTCCCGCTAATAACAGCTGTTGTTTAGCAAGCTAACGTTAGAAGCTAACCCGCGAGCTAACGTTACGATTGTGTTACTAACGTTACTCGCTAACCCGAAAACGTAAACAGAAAGGAAACGAGAGGTTAGCAAGCGGCTCCAGCTAAAAAAGAAAATACAAACATTTCCCCCCTCCCTCCCTCCCTCCAGGCCGACATTTCACACAACTCAAACCATCACAGCAAACACAGCAAAACAATCGCATTTTGAATGTCATTCAGATTTTAACGGGAGAGCGCGGCCTTGTTTTAAAAAAAAAAAAAAAAAAGGCACAATGCAACTTGCAGACGGCCATCTCTGCTAGATACCACAGCTCTGCAGTATTACATGTTCCGCGGCCTCCTGCTCAGGCTTCGGTGTGTGCGAGGAGCCTCTGCCCGCTGGACGCGTCCCTACAAGCGGTCTCCACCTCGCTGACTTCCTCCCTCCACCAACCGCCCTCCCACGTAACGTTAACGCAGCCTGCGGTGCGGCGAAGACAAGGCCGCTGGAGCGGAGTTACTAGGCCTCTGCTCCCCCCCTCCTCCTCCTCCCCAGTGCCCCCCACCCACCTCCGCGATCATCATCCCTCCGTACCCCGCTCTTCCCTCTACCTCTCGCGGTCTCCCCCCCCCCCCACCCCCCACCCCCCCTTAGAAAGCCCGAGCTGGTCCGGTTCTGGTTTCCACAAGGGAAGCTCGGGCAAAGCAGACCGTGTAAAATAAATAAAAAACCACGTCCCGCAACCTCGTCCGGCTTCCGCTGCTACTCACCGGAATTTCGTGTCGAGCCGCCGAGGAGAAGGTGCCAAAACCGTGCAAAACGGAGACAACAACAAGCCTAAAAATGCAGCCACAGACCAGGGGTTCTAGAGCCGACGCCATCTTTGAGTGAAACAGGAGCACGGCTGGTGGGGGAGGGGGGAACACTGAGCCGTCAGGCAGGGCCAAGGGACCGTCTGCATGGTGCGCGGCGAAGATCCAGGGAGGGAGAGAGAAAATCCACCGCAAGGCGCGGGGGGGCGGCGGCGTTGTGCTGTTGCTATGAGAGGGGTGTGGATATTGCTTGAGCACATGAAATGGAAGAAAGGGACAGATGGTGGTGGTGGTGGTGGTGTTGGGAGGCGGGAGGCAGGAGGCAGGAGGGGGGGGAATAAAAGGAGCTGGGATAGGTGTTCTCGCATTCTCTGCTGCTGCAGCCACATAGAGGGGAAGATTCAAGGGAGCGTCTGCATTTTGCCCTGCAGTTATAAGAAAAAAATAAATAAAAAATCAAAGCCAATGAGCGTGCCTTAACGTTAGAGGGTATTTAAAGATCAAAGTGAGACACCCTCCACACTGCAGTCTATTGTAGGAGCTGTGTGGGTTTTTTTAACCTGGAGATGAGTAGCCAACCACGCAGACCCGGTCCCTGGAGGTGATCAGACGCTGCCCTGTGGAGCTATCTGGAGTCTTACCGTACATGATAATAAAGCATGTTATTAGGAGTCTATGCAGAATACTCTACTGATGGCTTTGCTCGGCAGACTGCGAAACGGAGTATTATCTTCCCACCAAACAAAAATTATTATGTAAACTGTGTGCAGCAGAGTCTGAACACTTTCCCCTTGTAATTTATGTTTAAAGAACATCTGCTGACAGATGGAAGCAACATAATGTAAAGGCGCATTTTAATCTGCAGCGTGCTCAAGTTAAAAGTAATTTGCACTGAATATGCGAACATTATGAATACTTTTACACCTAATATATGTTGTAAAAAAAACAATAAACTACAGCATTGACAGTGAGACTATATTAATTATGGCTCAGAACACACACAGTTCTGCACAAGGATTGATGAAGTATTACTTATTGGCCCTGCAGTTTATGAATCTGCCTTGGGGAAGTTCGAACAACTTAAGCCCTACAGCCTTCTGCTTATTCAGAAGAAAAACAATCAATAAAGGGAAAACTGATTTTGCTGCTTCAATTTCAAGATCATGGTGATACAGAGGCACTTGTGTTGGAAAATCTGGCAGCAATCTTCCTTTTCTATTATAGGCTAATGCTGAAAGCTCCCTCGGTGGAAATTAAATTATCTGCAGCTTTGTGTAAAATGATGTGTACAGCAGTCCTCAGAGACGGATTATAGTGTCTTATAGGGAGCAATTAGACCTGAGGTTTTCCCATGTTAGAGGTGTCTTGTGAGAGGGTGAACTGCTGTCACCACTGCTGCGCTCAAATAAAACCAGTAAGGTCACACTTTGCTCGTTGTTTACCTTGCACTTGTTCAGGAGACAGATAAATCACATTCCAACGACAAATAAATAATTATAATTAACAGCATAGTGTTATTACACAGATAAATGGCGTGAAGCGTTAACACATGAACGGCTATTAGTGCGCCTCCTGAGGACTGACATATTACGTTAGTGTACAGTAGGCCATCAGCGAACAGATGGACAATACTCGGGAGAAGCCTGCACCACATCTATCGTTCCCGGCCATGAATTAATAATGTTGTGTGCTATAATCCACTGCAGAGGCCATGTTCATCTACACACAGCAACAGAAACTAACTGCGAGGTCGTGAGGGCGGAAGGAAGGAGTGGGGAGTCATTTCACTGTTATTATGATAAGATCATATTGATTTTCAAGCAGAGGCACAACTTTTACACAATCCAAGTGAGTGCTGTCAACTTCTACAACAACTTCAGGAATGAGGGCAGTAAAGGAGGGTGAATTCACCTGTTCTTAATTTACAAACACTCATCTTTTATAAGAGTGGTGAACAGTAACCAAGTACATTTCCCCAAGTACAAATTTGAGGTATTTGTACTTTTACTTGAGTATTTTCTTTTCATGCCACCTTCTGCTTCTCCTCCACCACATCTCAGAGGGAGATATTGTACTTTTTACTTCACTACATTCATCTTCAGTTACTTTACTCTACAAAGTAAAATTTTTACACACAAAACACATGAAGAGTTTAAGAAATTTGATGTTTTGTTATAGATAAACAGTTTCTTTGTTGATTGACAGAAATTTAATTCGCTATTTTAATCATTTAAGAAAAAACATGTCATGGTTCCGGCGTCACAAATGTGAAGTCTTGCTGCTTTTCCTTTTGATTAATTTAATTTAAATTCTTAATCATTTGGAGGTTTGGACTGACAAAACAAGCATTGTGAAGGTGTCACTTTGGGCTCTGGGTAATTGTGACAACATTTCTCAATATTTTAAAATTTTTAAAATCGATTAATTAGTAAATAGTACTTTTACTTTAATACTTTAAGTACATTTTCCTTATTTTCCTTACAGTATTTTTACAGTGGGGTGTTACTGAATACTTCATCCACCACTGGTACACATTATATTTCTTCTAATTTATGTTGCGTATTAAACTGTACAGTATACTGTGGTAAGATTAATGTTTCAGTAGAAGTAATTCCACAAAATTAGTTGGACTTGCAGAATTTAAGTTTATTATTACATGCAGTAATTATGTCATTATCATTTGTGGCATTTATATTGTTATATTATTTATTCATTTATATGTGTAACATTCAAGTAGCTATTTCTTTCCCCCTTGGCTAAGAGCCGACAATTTTTTTTGCAACAACAGAGTGAAGTTCTCAGTGTACTGCCATGCCCTTTTGGTGTTGAATTAAAGAAGATTATACAAGAAGAAATTGTAGCCACTTATTACCCACAAGCCCGAAGGACAGGCGAACTCTCCCCACCCAGAAATTACAGTTAAACTATTACAGCATACCTAATTGTGCACAAAAAATTAAGTTTGCTGCGTGAAAGTACATTCAAACAAGGAAAACATACTAGAGCTGAAACAATGAGTTGATTTACAGAAAAGTAATGGGCAACAATTCTGTTAAGTGGTTAAATGTTTAAAGGAAGGGTTTCACAGTTCTTGTTCAACTTGTTGTTTTCATGTTTAAGTTTTTCTGCGGAATAAACTGAAGTGATACAACATGCCAGTAAGTGAGCTCTCAAGTGAGGATTTGCTGCTTTCCCTTTGTAGATTAGATATCTTTAGACTGTTGGTCAAACGATTGATTACTACAAAACGCCTGTCCCTTTTACTGGTCTGGTGAGTCTACACGTTTTGACAAATAAACGCAGCTGTCAATTAGAAGGCTGGTCTGGTTTTTGTAGAAGTGTTTTTTGAAAGCTCTTGAAGTCCACCGGGTTGCCCGCTTGAGCTACTTCAAGCTGCTTAGATTGTGCATACCAATATAAATGTTTAAACTTGTCAATATGGAGATGCTGCACTTTATTAGCTCCCTTAAACTTAGATCATTTGTTTAGTTAATTTTACAGAAACAATGCGATTTACCGGCATGGTAAGGGAATTAAAGGCCTGTCCCAAATAAAGGCAGACTGAGTTCAGTGTTTTAAGCAAATAAGAGCTCCAGCTATTAATTGCTGTTTTACAGTCATCTAAAAAATAAAAGATAGATTAATCAATGATAAAAATTATAGCTATCTGCATCCCTAAAACATGCTGGCAAAGACTTTTCACTTACTGTTGCTACACTACATAAAGGAAAATCTTACTCAAAATCAATTCCGGCTTTAAAACGCTCCAGAACAGTTTCTGATCTATGTGGTTAAAAAGCCATTTGCATTGGGTAATAGATTCTGCCCCCACCCTGCAGATGGATGTTTTGGTATGAGACCCTCGGCTTGTATTCTATCTTCGGTGGAGAAAAGGAGACGAGTAATCCTTAGTTTCCTTTCATCCCCTTAATCCCTCCTTTTTTTAATTTCTATTCTCTGAGCATCCACCTGCCAGGGGCCCGGAGCCCCTCTGCAAGCCGCACCAGTGTCCACCTGCCCCCTGCAACCCCTCCCCTCTCTGACACACACACACACACGAATCCCGTCCACCTGATGCACGGCAGCACCTCCTGCTCACCACGCCTGCTGTCGGGCCTGCTGGCTCTTGCTCTGCTCCACTTCTTCCTGCCTCCGGTTCTAAATCTGGACCGTTGCCAAGCCAAATAAACTTACGGCATCCCTTTCAGTGTAAAAAAACCCATTTCATGCTACATTTACCGTGCTTGCTTTATTGTTGTTGTTGTTTTTTGTCACCAGATTTTTAATTGTGGGGGGTTTTGGCTAGTTGTTTGTTTTTAATGCTACATCTTTTTGCAGTTACATGTCAGATCCCCTATTGTGAAATGTACCTAAAATAGAATCTGATTGATTGCTTGTTTAGATTCAGTGGAAGAGGAAGTTTACATATTGAGTCCAGCTGAAGAGGCAGTTTCCAAGTAAACAAGGCCACTTGACACACGACTAAATCCTTTGGATACTTCTATATATAGAAGAATATGCAGGTGGATACAAGGGGAATTGATGTGCAGAATAAGAACATGATCAGATGGAACTTGGTTAACATGAAGTAAGGGAGCATGAATGTTCAGCTGTGAGTAGGCAGCAGTCAATCTGTGCCACCACCCGAGCAAAACTCATTTCTGTGTTCCTGTTTTTTCGGGTGATGACTGGAGTGCCGCGCTCAGATAGCCAGGCAGTGTCCAGGGCTGCTTTTTTTGTCCGTGTGAAACTAGCGAGCTTCCTGCTGGGCCTGGCTTGTTGCCAAGTCCCCAAACCCCAACCCAACCACTCCCCCCACCAACCTTAACTCCAACTCCAAACCCCTCCCATCCTGAAATGAGCTGAAACTTACAACGGAAATTTCCAAGGCCTGTCCGCCCAAGAGCGTGCCCCCACCCGTCTAGTGAGCCCCACCACTATCCAAACCCCTCCTCCCTCCCTCCGGCCCCTGCTCCCTCCCCTGCCTCGAATCCAAAGGGACAGACAGCAGCTGGAAGGTGAAGTGCAGCTTGTTGGCACACCTCTCGCGCTCCCTCCAACTCCCCCTGTCTGAAGTCTCCCTGAAAACACCGCCTCCTTCACTTCAAACCAGAAGTGCTTAAGAGTGCCACAGAGAACACTTGGACGCATGGAGGGAAATGTGGAGGACTTCTCTGTTTGACAAGTCAATTGTCCTGCTGTGGTTAACAGTCGTTGTAAGTGTAAGTACATTTCAAGCAGAGGCCTCTGACAAGGCCATTAACATGCACAAATAGCTCTGACTTTAACTCGATTAAGTAGCAGCAGAGGAGGAACCAGTCACTGTAATGGATAGTGCTGAAGCGGGAAAACTCCTGACACATCTATTCCTTATTTTAAAGGCAGGATTCAAAAGGTGACTTTATATGTTCATTTAGCCTCATTGAGATCAAGAACTGAAAGCAAGAAACTTTCATAGACAAACACGCAACCGACGAAGGAAGAACGACATGCATGAAGCCAGACGACCAACCATCCAGGAACAAAATATCAGAAATAAAGTGAAAATTTCACATTCAGTTCTGCAAAGATGCTGTAGAACTTGAAAATCATGAGACGATTGTTTCTTCTTGTCAGATAGGAAGTCCAAAACTCTCATGTCTGTCCGGTAAATATGAAACTGGAACCAGCAACAGGTGGGGGTAGCCTGCAGTTGGGAGCGATGGAGGTTAAAAAAACTCAGCTCTCAAGCTCATGTTATTGTACAAGTGTAAAAACTACAACTCTCTGTTCTAAAGGGGGAAGTCTGTAACAGTAACATCCTGGAGTCTCCACTTGTTGTCCCAGTCAAGAATGGTCCGACACATAAACCCCATAAAACCCTGAATTGTTGTTTTTCCGCTCTCTGTATGGATCAAACCAATAAGATACGATGTGTTCATTTGTAAGCTTTGGTACTGCAGGTGAGCAGATTTTGTCACCTTTGGATTGAGCTAGGCTAGCTGTTTCCAGTCTTTACGCTAAGCTAAGCTAAGCTAAGCTAGCTGCTTAAATGTAAACGTGTATGAAGTGTAAAAATGTGAAAAACATTCTGAAGAGTCCAGGAAGTAGGCTGCTAAGCAAAGCTACCTGGCTCTAGGTGTCATATTTAAAGCCCAAACATGAGAGTAACATCGATCGTCTCATCTTACTCCTGGCATGAAAGGCAAATAGTATCAAAGCTGAATATGGGATCTTATTTATTTTGGATCGTAGGATTTCAGATTCACTCCCTTTCTTCCATTCATACCTCAAATATAGATCCCCACATCTATGGTAACAAGAGCCATTTGCTTTGCTTTGTTATGCACCAATGTTTGTGTGGCAGAGTTTTCTGCTTATACTCCAAGGCACTACACCAGCAGAAGCTATAGACAGTGAAAGTGGAAACACTGAAGACGGGAGGAAGATAATAGAATAAATGGTTAAATTAAATTAAATGATAATTGAAATAAAAAAGACTGGAGGGTTGTTGTGCTCTCTCTGCTTTAACAGCATCAAAGCACTGAAAAATATCATCTGAAACTAAATAACTGCTCCACAGAGGTTTTCTTCACTTTGCCACAACAAACAGCAGCTATATCACATGAAGCCTTGTTTGGCTTGTTGGTATCCAGACCTCCCACATTACAGGCTCCTTCCCAAGTCCCAGCCTCAGAGTCTCAGAGTACGGCAGCTCTGCAGTGTTTGCAGAGCAGGATGCACCACAGACAACAATGCAGCCTGCAGGACTCTCTCACACACGCATTCCTGTGGGCCTGTGGTGGTGGTGGTGGTGGTGGTGGCGGCGGTGGTGGTGGGGGGACTTAACCTCTGGAGCTCAGCAGGCTTTGTCTACTCTACTTCTCCCCCACCTCCATCCCTCCCACCTTTTTTTACCAAGCGCTCCACTTACACACAACATGGTTTTTCTCACACCACAAACAGAACACGAAGACCTTCATTAAGAGTCGGGAGCGAGATTTATGTCAAAAAGGATCTGTTGGTTAATGGAACCACTGAACGAATGTGATTTCTTTATTTCATCAATATGAGCCATGCAGTATGTATTAAAAGCCATTCAGTTTGCAGTCATTTATATTAATGGTAGCACTTTCAGATTACTGCGGGGTAATAGGGGCAAAGAAGTGTACGTTCCCATGAATGATGATTCCTCCACAGTCGTACTAAATTGCATTACAGAGGCAGTAATGATCCGTGTTGTTGTAATGTAAACTGTGGTGAATCAGTTATTCATTTACTATGGTCCCTAATTGAATAATTAGATTCTTGTCTGTGTAAAAATATGCATGTTTGTCTTCCCCTGTGCTACCGAGAGGTAACAGATGGCGCATGTTATGTAATCATATTGATGTAAATTAAAATCACAGATTATCCTGAGAGACGTGGAGCAAAGTGACACGCATACATATCACGCTCGGGGGGATAAATACCTTCAGTCCTCGGGGGTATCAGTATCTGGCCCAGGTGACAGTGACAGAGGGCTCGCTGTGTTTTTCATATGGCGACAGACAACTGAAACTGCTGCTGAGAGGGATGATAATATCACGCCTCATTCATCTGGGGGTTTCCACGCACACACATTTCCCGCCTGGAAACAGGCACCTACAGGGACGGAGTGAAGTGTAAACTCATGTCAAATTGGTTTTCCAGCCTTTTTATATGTGGGATACTTTTCAGCCACTTTATTGGCTGACTTAACTCTTACATGGGGATATATTAATACAATTGATCTGTACTTTGGCCCAGACTGAAATATTGGTAATGGTGAAATGTAACTAGGTGCATTTAATTTTGAGGTACTTATACTATATAGTATTTCCACTTTATGCTACAGTTTGGAGGCAAATATAGTACTTATTACTCCACTGCATTTATCTGACCAGCTTTATTGCAGATTTAGATTATTAATATAAAATATAAATCAACTAATACATTCTGAAGCATTTAAAGTATTTAAAAATACTCCTACCGTTAACACGATGAACGCATTAGTGCATCACTAATTATAATTCAGTTATAAAATATAAATGAAATGGGCCATTCTTAGTACCTTCACTTTCATACTTTTACTTAGGTAAGATATTGAATAGGACTTTTACTCATGTGAGTGTTTTTACATTGTAATACTGCTACTTTCACTTAAGTAAAACATTTGAATACTTCTTCCACCACTAAATATCAACTAAAACAACTACAGGATGGACCATCGTAACATTTTGTGCAGACATTCATGGTTTCCAGATGATGCACCTTCATGACTTTGGTGATCCTCTGACTTTTCCTCTAGCGCCACCATGAGGTTGACCTAAGTGAAATATCTCAACAACTGTGGGCTGCATTGCCATGAAATTTGATTCAAACATTCATGTTACCCACATGTCTGAACTGCCAAAGACCTGCAAAACGAATGACGTTCTGATTGTCACTGACAACATCAGAAGGTTTCAGCAGCAGAGCTCCTCCTGACCGAAAGCACTTCTGTCAGCAGCCTTAAAGCCGTGGAAACATGATGTCATAACAAATAGTTAGCTGCTGAGTTATCAGCAAAGCTTATATCGGTTCAGTTATGGACTGAACTGATCCAGCAACATAGTGAACGTAAGCCTACTGACTTAGGCTCTTGCACTTACTGATACAAACTGAAGTGCATTTGAAAGGTGATGTGCTCGTTATGCTTGGAAAGAAGTGAATACAGTCAGTGACCAGTAATCTTTGAATAAAATGGAACAAAATTTTCATAATTTACACCTCTAGCATTTAGCTCAAAGCACCACTGCACATAAGAACATCCTGACATAGCCTGTAGCATGGCTGTAGTCTCAGTTTTGTTATCTTATATATATTTCCCTCTTAGTTTGTACTTTTATTCTAATTAGTATTCTTACAGCACACTAGCCTTTTAAGCAAAGCCTCAAGATATGCCACCCTGCACAAACTGTACCAGCATGTATCTTTGAATCGTTGTTGCTTCATCTTTTTTCACCCCAAGTTATATAAAAGCATAAACTTTCATCTCTAACCGTCACGACAGGAGCAAGTACACAGAGGCTGCCGCAGAGCTGCAGTGGCAGTGAACTTCCCCTCTGAGGTCATCAGTCCAAGTAACTCAACTTAACCCCGCCGTGTGCAGACACTCCAGCCGGGCCCCCCGAGGCCGAGTCCTTCCCTGACCCGCAGAATCACAACATACCCTTTTACTTCATCGGGGGGCCTGGAAGTCATCACTGATACTGGCAACACACAGGGAGCTCTGAGGTCATCAATAATGACTCCATTTACTTAACACCTGCTCATTTATCACGGCTGACACACGTCTGCCTGGCCCATTTCTCACAGAGGAGCCAGCCAACCACTGCAGATCTTGATCAGGTCACCTCGGGCTCTGAGATGGGTTTCAGTGGATTAATACACAGAAAACACAAAAACAGTTACACAGTCACGTTTACTATGCACACATGGATGTTAGAAATTCAGAATGCCTTGGATGTAATAGATATTTCTGATTCTGGTGGGTATTTGTGCTCTGCTTATTTTAACTGATCTAGGATTCTGTCCTCTAAAATCATCATTCTGTGCCACAGTGTGTGTGTAAAGACAGCAGCTTGGTTCCGCATGAGAGTTTCTGTTTTTCACTCCGACATCTTGGGAGAAAGCTACTGAACCGTCTCCTCTATCTACACTACATCGACGGATGGGTGACGAATCAAAGGAAAAACCTGGAAAGGAAAACAAGAGATTTCTATGACAATGAGCACTGAAGCTGATCTGGAGGCTTGTTATGAAAACCAACACTAAAATATGTTGAGTCACAAAACAGTCTGGATGCTGCTCGGGTGTGAAAAAGATGTCCCTGTGGAGCTGCAGGGCTGCTCTTCAGTTTGGGGATCCTACTAGTCTCTGCAACACACTGGAGGTGAATGGACACAATGCTTTACTCTGGATAATCACCAGACCTTACTGTCAGCAGCGTTCAGAGGGACTATTTCTCTTGTAAAAAAACCCATGCTAGCTGCTCTGTGAGGCTATCTTAAGCTAAAGGTTAGCGCGCCAACATGCTGACGTTTATCAGGTTTTAATATTTACTATGTTTTTCATCTTAGTTTAGCGTTTATGCATGTTGACATTTGCTGGTTAGCACTAAACACAGCTGAGGCTGATCAGAACCTCATTTGTTTTTCAGGTACTTGGTCATTAACCAAAGTGTTGGACATTAAGAAATTTTAACTGGATGATGAAGCTACAGTTATATTGTAACACCAAAGTTATCACAGTTCATCCTCAGGAACATGGATGTCTGCAAGTTATGTTATGACCAGCCATCCAGTAGCTGTCAAGACGTTTCACTCAGAACCACAAATGTCAGGCGCCAGTTACCTCACGTGCACCCAGCCCCCCCCCCCAAATAATCTTAAAAAATAAACAAACATCAGTCACCTGGATTCATCCTCTGGCGACCACAAACCCCATCCGATATTTCAGTCAGGACAGAATCGACACTGCCTCTGTTCACTAGGAAACTCTGTATTTTTTTCTTTACCAGAGCTGATTCTTTAAGCACTTCTGCAGTTAAATCTCTGAGGCCCCTGAGCCAAACCAGTGCCCTTCAGCTCAGTTCTCACACAGTTGAGCAGAATCGAAGTTAGAGCTCCTCTTCAGGGCTTTAAGAAACAGCAATACTTCTTGTTTTCCAGTTGTAACGGCAGGCTGCCTCCTTTCTCTGGAGACCTGATGTCGATGATGTCGGCTTAGCTGACCAGGACCAGCGTGTCTCAGATGGACTAGATTTTTTTATGTTATTGAGCATTTATGATTTAGGCCTGCAGTGTAGAGGTTTGTTCTCCCCCCCCCCACCCCCAATTCCTGCTAAACACCGGGGAGGGAGTGGGTCTGGAACTTTCCCCAGCATGCAACATGCAGAGGGGAGGGGAATACCCTAGACAGGTCACCAGTCCACCACAGTTAAACAACACACAGACAAAAAGGGACAGCTCACACCCACGCCCAGTGGGAATGCATGTTTCAGGAATGTGGAGGAAACTCAACATGGGGAATACACGAGCAGATTCACACTCAGCAGGACATGATGTGAGGACTGAGTATCAACTTCCCTTCATGGTTTGTGCAGTTTCAGCTTGTCCCTGTGGAGATCAAAAGGCCAAATGACAAGAACATTGGTGATTCAAACTACAAATTCTAGTGTAATGTAATACCCAGCCAATCGTGGCCACGTATGATTATTTGATTTTAAGAGAAATGTAAATGTGAGAAATTTTAAAAATGGCTCCTACTCCTTATGGTGGCTGCAGCTATGGGGTTTAATGTCTCAAAAGTATTGATAATAATTAATTAAAAAAAAAGTTCTTTACCATTACAACTTTTTTCTGTTATACAAAGACGTTTTTACATTAAACATTCATAGTTTTATCAAGTAAAGTCAAAACATCTGCTGTCCTGCTTTAACTGAAGTAAAATCATCTTTTTTTTTTCACGCTACCAAACCTTTCTGATAAATCTAAAGTTTCCTACAACACGGACATCACGTCTGAAGAGTTAACGTTCAGGCAAACACTACTTTTCCACCCTCACAAGGCATTCACCTGTAGCAGTCGAGCGAATCGAGTTTGAACTTGCCCGGATGTTTTGGAGATTTGTTCGGGTATGTTACTGGGCAGCGCTCCGTGTCCAGTGCAACACCCCACACTTAAAACTGACAGGACTGTTTGCCCTTTTAGACACCTCCCTCCACGAATCGTCAAATACACCATGTGATTACTCTTACATTTAAATGCAATTGTCTGTATTTGTGTTTTCTATAAGGCACCTGTTGATGACTGACTGCCAAACTGTATATGCCCTTTTTAAAGATACATCACTGTCCATGTTGCATTTACAGTATATGCACATAATGTTCCCTGTAGTCAAGATAATTAGTTGCCTCTTTCATCTGTTGTTAGCCAGAATACCAACAGTGTCGGTAGTGCCCGTGTGAGAAAAAAAAGGCCTATTTTACCATAAATCCGGTAGCTTCCCGACACAAACAGGAAGTAATTAGTCGTCTCCTCTTCCTCCTCTGGCCTCACTCTGCATGAGTTCACAGATAATGCAGAAACACGGAGACACCTACAGCACTTTGTAAAAGCCACCACACATTTAGACGCAGTGGACGGACACAACAAACTCACTCTCCTCATGTACAGCTCAATGAAGGCATTTCCTGTCACAAATAAAATATCTTTTGGAAGAATGGCATCCGTTATCCTTCTTTTCAGCTCCACAGCCGCGGATGTTTTTCATTTAGTCCCAATAACGCTGACTCAGCTGACACCACTATCAGACTTCACACAGCTCGCTCTGGAGCCACAGAAGGCTTCATACAGCTTTTCCTCCCCCCCCCACATGTGCAGTCGTCCTCCTCAACCCCTGAAAACAGACACTCGTGTGTAAATAAATTCCCCTTGAAAAGTATTGCACTAAACGGAGGCAACCTCAGATACAATTCGACCTGACGATACGCCTTATGACAGCACAGGGATGCCAATGATCTAGCCCAGCCCAGAGGTTTTCAAAGTTGGACGCGGGCCCCAAACAGTTTCAGTGGAGGCTCAGTAAATCAAAGTGAAAGAATATTACATTAGTTATCAAAAGGAGACCCCGTAGTTAGCCTAAATGTGTGCGAGTTGCTTCAAAGAGATTAGTTTTGGGAAATATTACTGTTTTCCCACCTCCCCAGAGTCAGAAACTAAAACATGCTGTAGGATGTAACTCTTTTTAATGTATTCCTGGGAGTCTGAAGTTATGTCAAACAGCATTATTAGGCCATCTTTGTTCAGGTGTTGAGCGTCTATGGGATCAAATAACACAATAACGATCCCCTAGACATCTAGGAAACTAGGGGAGGTGCATTCTTCTCAAGCTTTGTCTGAAGGGAGTCTACAGTCTATGATCTAGCTCCTTTATGGTTAATAAGTGTATTGATGTTAAACGCTACACATAAAAATGTACCATGTTGAGTAAAGCTGGCTTAAAAAAAAACATTTATTCACAGCTCTTTAAAGCGATGGAGAAGGTTTTGTATTGGAGGTTGGAGGCCAATAAAAAGAACTTATTACCTGACAGATCTTTAAATATTGTACATTTCTTTCTACTGATGTTATAAAAAGGTCGAGTCCTTGTTCAGCTGAAAACTCATCAAAATCATCGAATTAGTTGAACTAAAACATGGAATTACCATTACAGCAGAAAATACTGGTAAAGAGACTGCCTGTGATGAGACACTTAAGAGTTTGAAAAGAAAAGTAGCACTTAGAGTAGAGGCAGCTGTTTGAGGCAGACACAGCTGTAGCGCGCAGACACGCTGGGACAGAAGAAAACCAGACAGAGTAGCTAGAGGGTCTCCTGTTGTTGTCCCGCCTTTGTTTGTTGCCCTCCTCCTGCTGTCTTCAGCTCCACAGGAGAGCCGTGCAGGGCCGAGAGAGCGCGTCTCCGAGCTTCAACAACAGAGCACTCCCAGCACAGAAAGGACAGAGGCAGCGGGACAACTTAATACTATTCAGCGACTAATTAACTAATTGAAAGACAAAAGTCTCTAAAGCTGGAAGTATAATTACTGCCTATGCCTCTTTGTGTCTGTACAGCGAGCGCTCATCCGTTTTCAAAATGAGCCGTAAAATCAAGTGTACAGTGAGTGTGAAATCTGGTGGCTCAGCCCCGTATTTGTCAATGAGATCAATGCTCTCTTATTAGCGACAGCAACAAGAGCCCCATAGAGACTCGATTTATTGTCGTCTCTTTAACTCTCGTTTTGTCTGGGCGAGCTGGATGGGCCGTAGGCGGCGAGTCGAGCACCGTGAGGTCAATCACATGAAGCTGTAAAATGAGATGTAACCCACATTCATAAGGGCCCCGGAGAAAAGAAAAAAAAAAAAAAAAGAGAAAGCAAGAGGGAAAGATAGAGCTTCAGTGGAAAGAAATGGACTCTCATTTTTGCAAGTCCTCCTTCTCCAGCTGTCAGCCCCGCTCCCTGTCCCATGGGGGGTTGCCACGGTGACAGGAGGCCACATGTCTTGGGGGCGTCGTTTTTGGTCAAAGGACCCCATTGTTCTTGTGTTAAGCCGTCTTCACTATGCCCCTCTGCCAGGGAGGGGACGGGGACGGGGGGGCGCTTCGGCTTCACACCCACTTGTATAGGAGGTGCAGCACTTGGGCTGAAAGCTCATACAATAAAAACAAAAGTCTCCGCCAGTTAGAAGTTTCAAAATCAGAGTGGGGAAAAGACACGGTCACAACGTGGGCACATGATTTAAAAAAAATGAAACCCACACAAGCCTTAGGTTATTCTTGTTCAGCAGTAGCACCCAACAAAAAGTCTTTGACACAAATGAATGTGCATCCACTAAATTATTTCCCCTCCTGACGATATCAGTTCCCCGTGACTCTTCTTTCATAGTCCATCAACTTGACAGACGAGTAACCGGGAACTGCAGCTCCTCAGGTCCACCACCAGATGGCACAGTAGCCCCACTGCGTCAACCCCACTACTATATGATTCTGTCCATTTGTCTTCCAGTTGCAATACAGAAGAGACCTTGGCACACGCTCGGAGCCAGAACCCTCTGGTGTCCTTCAGCCAAGTGACACTGACTTGATGTAAAAGGAGGGAGTCAATTACCCAGTGATGGATAGATTACAGTCATGCATCATTCTGGAGCCAATTTTCCTATGTGAAGTGAATTTGAAACTCAATTTGTTAGAGCTCCCTCCATCCCGCTCTGACAGATGGATGAAGCCAGCAAAGAGGAGGCGATTTGAATCTGAGGTTAGAGGTCAATTTACTTCCAGACATTTGGCTGTGCTCAAAATGTAGATCAGAACGGTCATTTAGGTATCGATGCGTCCTGTTATGGCAAAAGAGGTCCAGGTTTATGTGGAAGGAAAAGCTGCTGCACTTGAACTGAACTGACCACACAGCTGGAACATCACATTTGTGGAGACGGTTTTATTGTCTGGATGAATGAGCTTGAATTTGATCTAATTAAGTGTCTTTGCATGCAACAAAAGCATTTAACCAAGTCTGGAACATTTTAAACACGTCAGGAAACTCACTGAGATCACATCAACATCTTCTTAACTTCACATTAAGCCGATTTCTGTTTGACTGGCTATTATTATTATTAATTACTGACAGTGTATTAAAACCATTCATTAAAAGCTCAGATAATGCAAGGGGACGGGGACCTCTCCTGGACATCCGCATGTATGTCAGGAGTTTATAAACAAACCCTTTCCAAACACAAATACACAGATTTATGAGAGCCTATTAATTTGATTTCTCTCTGTGAGTGAGGCACGTCGGTGAAGGTGAATCACAGCGCATCTTCATCTATCCAGAGTAGATATTGACTCGGAGATGCTCGATCCAGTGACTTTGCAGAGCGAGACTGAAGATGCGCTGTGATTACCAGCTGAGTGGTTGGATATTGATTAGGAGGTGGTCAGCGGAGATGATTGGGCTCTCAAGCGTATTGACTGGCTTCGTTAGTGGAGGGAAGCGCGGGCTACAAATTACTGGTCAGCACTAATAATTCAAAGGGAACAAAAGCATCAATATTATTTACAGGCCGTTTCTTCGCAAAATCATTCCATTTAATTTTAAGAAAACAGGGTAATGAATGTATCACCCCCCCTTTAATCTCAGTTCACCCAAATAAGCACACAATGTCCCATACAGTAAGTCTCATGAAGCGTCGTCTTGCGTCTCCTCGGGGAGTAAAGGTTGGGCGGGTGGCGCAGCACTGAGCCGTCGGCCCCGGGTCCTCCTGCGGGCGTCTCTACTGGAGTCAGGGGAGGTTCGAGGCAGCCAGGCGAGACCTGCACTGCTGCTGTGCTCTGCGTTGATCTGGTTTCTCAGGCTGCGGCGTACTGAGCGTTGCCCTCTAGTGACGACAGGTTTGAACACATCCTCGAGATTAAAGTCCGCCTGCCAGGGTGCGAGGTCCAAACCGACTACGCCCTCCTCTTCCTGGCTATCAGAGCTTGACCCGATGTCGTTTGCTTGGGGTCCCTGTTCCTCCACTTCACGGCTCGTTTGGTGATCCTCCGCCTGGCTCGCCTGCTCCTGTGGGACTGTGGGGATTAAAGAGCTCCTCCTGCCTCGCTTGGCTTTTCTCTGTCCTCCCTCGAACGGCAGACTCAAAATGTTGTTGGATTCCTCACCTGAAGGAGGGCGGTCGGAGGTGGGTGGATCCAGACTGCCATGACATTCAAGTTTTCCATCCGAGTCTGCAGAAGTCTGGGTTTCAAGTTCAGGGTTAGCTCTTCCTTGTTCAGGTACAGTGTGGGTTAGTGGGGTTTCCCATGACGCCTCAGGCTTTGTAGTGGTTTGGTCTTCACAGTGCTCCTCGGTCTTTCCTCCAGTCTGGTCCACAGTCCCCTCACTGAACAGGTCACCATCAGCAACACTGACCTTCTTCTTCAGTCCTCTCCCTCTGGCCCTTGGCCCAGAAAGCCTCCCCGTGGCGCTTTCTTTACTGGAGTTGCGAGATGATTGCGAGACGGAGTCTTCTGAAGGATCTTCCAAGGTCTTCGTCACAGTGAGGTCACATGTTGCTTTAGCGTCATTAATCATTTCAGGGTTCAAGGGGGTCTCATGATTTGGGGCTGTTGGGAGAAATGAGGACAAAACAACATCAGGGAAGATTATTTCTACCACTTGTTGCTGACCTAACATTTCAGGAAAACAAACAGTGACTGACAACCACTTTGAAGGGTCGCACATATACGGATATTTTAGATTCAATATAATTAACTATGACTTACTATGAGATAAAGTTAGCTTTTGCCTCCATGTTTACCTGTGCAGCTCGTAGAGGGCGTCTGTGCTGCTGGAGACTGGCCGACGGAGGACAACCTCTCCGTGATGGGACTCAGGTCGGGGTTCTTGGAGGCGTACGACCGAGAGCCGTACAGGGTGCGGTCCACGTCCTTGTTCCACCGGCGTGCGGCAGCGGAGGTCATCTGTGGACAGACCGTCTGCAATGTTAGAAAGGTTCGTACGGACATGACAATCGGTTATTAGCTGGTCAGCACTTGTGATGCGGGGTGATTATTTCTTCTACATCTGTTCAACACTACTGATTATCTGGGAAAGTGATTATGTTAATTGATTCTTACAGACTCTTCTGATATCACCCTCAGCATGTACATGTTTGAGGCTCATTGTGGGTTACTGAATAAATAAATAATAAAATTTATCATTTTATCGTTAAAGCATTTACTTCTCCACAGGATCTGGGGTGATTTTATTTAGCACACGCTTTTGTGTTTCATTTCCTGTCCCTGACGTATTATTGTGTTAAAATTTATTCTGATCAAGATGGACCCTTTGAGAAGTACCACTTCAGTTTCAGGTGGGCAGTAATTCCTGTTTGGTTCGTCCTCTGGATGACACCATGTGCTTCACAATGGATCTGGGAGTTTTACACACGGCTTTAAATCACATTTCATCAGCTCGGCCCACCATCTGCACAGTGAGACGGCAGAACTGAAAAGGTATTCAGCTAACCTAATTTGGCAAAAAAAAACAAACAAACAACAAGCAGCTACAAAGCTGTTAGAAGAACCAGACACTTCAAGCTCAGTAAACGGACTGTTTAATGTGAGCTACTGCAGACTGTCCAGGCAACTTGTCTGACGCACAGGGGAATTTATTGCAAGTACACACTCCCTGCCATACTGGATAAACTCCTTACAATGTGTGTAGTTAGCGAGCTTCAGTACAGCTCTTGGTACTCTGATTAGCTGCCCTCATCTGGATTATCCCATTTATTAATTAATCTTACCCGAATGGGTTAAAAGGATAAATCTGGTGATTTTCTACATTTTCCATTCGGTCAACAAATACCATGAAAACACTAAAACCAATGATTGTTTCCTCCTAACAAGTACTGTGTGCACCCACAGGTGATATCTCTTCTTCCTCTGCGCAGGTAGAGCTCCACCACGTCAGTGACCTTAACAAGACCTATCTGAATGAAAGGGGAGAGAGCCATAACTCTACTTTAACTGATCACCGGGGCATAAAAACTGCATGTATAGAATCAGCAGGACAATCTGGTAAAAATTGCTGAAAAAGTTTGACAACTTTGCCCCAAAATAAGGTTTTAAAAAAGTGTTTCCCCCCCACTGGTTATTTTATACGCGTCACTACCACCATGCATGCGTGGTAGACCCTTAGGTCAGTGGAACACCCCGATTAGCTGAAATTTGTTTCCTGACTCAGCTGTTAAAAGCAGATGATTGGCTTTATAGCGGGAGGGGAGGGACAACCCCTGTGGCGTGTGTCCTCTATAAAACGTCTCTGCTAACACTAGCGTATCAAATCAGCCACTGAAAACAAATTCAGATTTCAAACTGAATTTGTTGGGGAGTTAATATTTGGCAAAAATATTTATGTTTTCTAAAACTAAAACAGAGGCAGGGTAGGGAAGTCAGAAAGTATTGAGACTAACATATTGTTGGTTTGGCTTTCATGGCATTTATTAGAATAAAAACACACACACACACACACACTTTACCTTTCTGCCTCCATTATCTGTGACAGCAGGGCGGGCTCTCCACTCATGCAACTTAATGAATTAGTTTAAGTTTTCTTAATGAGTTCCCATTATTTATAAAGCTGTGGTGAGCATGATAAGTGTGTGCTGGTGTTGCTATAGATAGTCAAATGTAAGGGCAACACTGACGCATATATTCATACACACAAACAGTTATTTTCCCCATCTCAGGTAAAGAACGCTGTGGTTAGATTGTGCAGCTATCAGCTCCACGACTGCCTCCCAGATCCCTCAGTGAAGTGGTGTAAAGAGAAATCAAACGAGCAGACTCAGCCGACTCACCTTCATCTTCCCAGAGGCCAACTTGGCAGCAGAGCGTGTCGACCTCTTCACAGGTTCGCTCTCTTCTGGCTGCTGGGGGAACACGAGAGTTGGCATGAAGATACGTTATATAGACTGTCTCTCTGCCACACACTCTCTCTCACACACTCAAAATGGAAATCCTCAGATGAGACTTAACTCAGATCCAATGGAATTAAACAGTAGATTAGATGGGAGCATGTTATGACCCCTAAATTATTAAAAAGACAATCTGGTCTGGTAAGTAGAGATTTCTACTAATTCATGCAAGCTGAACACAGTTTGTGGAAATAGCAGACCTTTCTCTTTTGACTGCCGGAGCGAGCTGGAGCCTCACTGGTGGATTCACCCTTTGGTCTCGGCTGTAAAGGAAAAGATTTAGAAGTTTCAGGTGAATCAAATGTAGATTTCACAGTATGGGAATCTACAGAGGACAGTAATAACAGATGGTCACTGAATAAATATGTACCTATCCCAGAAAGTAGATTAAATAAATAGATAAAAGCTTTAATGTTTGCAGACCTTTTTCTTTTGGTTTCTGGATTGAGCTGGAGATTGAGCTTCCTTCCATTCGAGGTTCATGGTTGAGGTTGCACTGGGCTGATTCTCTGAGGAAAGTGTAAAAAAGTATGACAGCTGAAATGACAACTGACAGCTGTAGGAAATATTAACATTGATTCTGTAGGTTAGCAGAGTAAACGGTAACCAACACAGACTAAACATACATGTTACACAAACCTGTGCAGTTTGTGCTACACACAACAAGCAGAAATGTCATTTCTGCTTGGTCTTATAGCTCAACACACTGGGATGTGTCAGGAGACAAGAGAAGGTGGAGAAGAGGACAGATTAAGACATTAAGTTAACTGACAATGAAACTGCAGTTCACCTGTCAGACTCTGAGAAAGAGACTCCTCGTGGAAGGCGGCGTTTAAATTCAACGGCTGGGCGTCCCACATGCATTCTGAAAATGCAACAAATGGAAAGATGTTAACATACAGACAGACATTTACAACATTCTGCTAGAGACAATAAATATAACTCAAACTAATAATGATAATAATTTAGCCCAGTGTTTCCCAACCCTCTCCTGGACCTTATTCCTGCGTGTTTTAGATCTCCAAATTTTAAGCCACGTGGCAAACTCAGCTTAACAGTAGTGGCGCCTTGTGGGCTCATGTGTGGGTGTGGCCAATCTCTATCCCTGAGCTGAGACTCACTGCAGTAACTCTGGGCACTTGGGCTGCGGGCGAAAAGTCAAAAATTCATAAGGACTTAGGAAAAGATGACAGCGGGTTTAAGAGAATCCGACTGCTCTTTTCCAAGCGACGTAATTATGCGACAGCGGATTTTACAGACGCGGCCTGCTGTGATGAAACTACAATTTTCTGAAGATGGACTACAAAAAAACGCATCTTTGATACTGTGGTGTTTTAACGCAGGCCATCTAAAAAGGTGGAATATATGTTAGTACTTCATAATAAAGATAGCAAAAAGGCCTGTAGGGTACCAGTCACCACATAATGGAAAGGGTTGTCACATTGAGAATGTTTGCTCACACTCACCCTCCTGCCCACCCATAATTATCAACATGAATCCCAATTATTGTATGTAAACAGTGTTTCCCACAGAATGACAGTGAAACTGTAGCGGGAGAGAGACAGCAAGTGAGCGAGCGAGCGAGCAGAGGTGCTGAGCAAATTTGTGTTTTTATTGTGGAACACTTTATATAACAGGGGCTATTTCAGCAATTTGAAACATAAAACTGTGTAGAAAGTAGCATCAGATTACAGCAAAGCCAAAACAAAAAGGACACCAAGTGTCAAGTATCACAATGTGCATCTTGCAGGGATTTTATTGTTTGAGTTTGAGTTTGAGAATGTGCGTCGCTTTAAATGCTGCTGCCGCAAGGACTTGTGGGACAGCATTATCTCCTTTCATTTTGTAAAGGATGGTTCTGGTGTACCCTATGCTAAAGGAGATATGACAGGAAGCAATGAAGCACCTTTCATTATCATTTAGAGAATTCAACCAGCTCTTATCACGGCTGCCACTGAAATACGTCCGGTTCACATCACTCAGTTAGGAACCTTCCTAAGCAAAAAAGACTTTGACCGCAGCCCTGTAGAGAATATTTAACGCCTAATTCTCATTCTTAGGGAGGATGCGGATGCTGCTTCTGGGCTGGGGTCACAGACCCGACTACCCCGTTTCCCTCCCCAGGCTCCACCTTTGCCTCGGTTTCTTGACATGCTGTTTTAGTTGTAGTTTTTGTTCCTCGCACATTCCAACACCCTTACACACATTTTCCATGCATCCACCATCCTACCCTGACATGACTCAAACCACTGATGTTTATACCTCATACTTTATCACCTTTACATTTGCATAAGTCTTAATATGGCTACTTTAGAGTTAAATCTCTCTTGTTAAACATTTACCGTGGTGCGTCCTCCCTTTTGTTGTGGCCTTTGGAGCCAAGTCATAACAAAGTTAACGTCAGACTACACTACCGACAGCCAGCTTTCAATTTAGCTTGTTGTACTTTTGGCTAATTGCCAAGCTAACGTTAGCTGTGCTAATTTAAAACAGAGGATGAGCGACTGAGGACAGAGCAGATTAAAATAACACCTTCTACGTGTTTACGCTTGAACAGATTTATTGATAATTGATGCAGTAACTGAGTGTAGGTGTTGTCCATGCAGGTCTGATGGCTGCTGTGTGTGAGTTTGCTGGAGCAGAAGCGCTGGCTGCATATGGAGTTTACTATGAGTTACTTGAATCTTTAAGTACTGACCAGTGGGCTCTGATTGAAAACATGTTGACTATTCTTGACGCAGCTGATAAGATAATTAGCTCAGCTACAGCCACCGAAGCAGACGTGATCTCTTCATCGAAGCATTAAAACTTCTTTACAATAATGTGAAGAAATTACCCCATCTGTGGGGAAAAAAAAAAAAAATCCATATCGTGCATCACTACTAACCAACCTGTATCGGTCGTTCCTATAAAGTCAATCTCCTCCACTGAAGTGAAAACAGCCTATGACAAGAAAATAAGAGAAAAACAGTGTTGTTCAGTGCAGACTAGTCTGTAACATGTACAGTCTAGACCAGATAAATGGTTCTTGGTAAAATACAGTTATCACAACATACATGACAACAACTCATAAGCTCGTCTCTAAGTATACTAAGAGAAAAAATATTGACTGTGGAACACATTTCCATGCACCAGGAAATCTTGGATGTTTGACATTATCCTGGTTATTTCATTGTTTTAGGACAGTGCAGTATGAAAACCATGTTACCGTCACAGAAACATCAGCAGCCTTAAAACAATCCTGGAATATTGTCTACCTTTCCGGAATCCTCTTCACCATCCTCTCCCGCAGACTGTATTCTGCGGTTGCGAGGCATTGCGAGTGTGGGTGAGGCGCCGAACACAGTGGGGCTGCCGAAGTCTGGCTGAGCTTGTGGTGTCTGGGATTCACTCCTCTGCGGTGTCTTCAGCAGCGAGCGCAGCTGTAAGCTACCACCCGGGGTGGGCGCTCGGGCCGGCGTGCCGCCCTTCTGTAACGGGGTGCTGGGGGGCAGGTTCTTGTCAAAGAACTCAGGAGAGAGTGGACCCCCAAAACGCACCCTTTTCTTCTTCTTAGCAGTGTTATCCTCTCCTGGACAGAAAGGGAGTAAAGCTACTTTAACCTCTTAGATTGTACCCATGGTTCTTGGTGTTGATTTCAGAGGTTTTTAAAGATGAATGTACTAAATGTTTTAAATGAGCAGGCATTCCACTAGTGTATTTTATCTGCATGAAGGCGTCGAAATGTTAGTGTGCTTTTGCATGTGTGTATAGATACAATAGTAGATGTTTTGATTGTTATTTTTTTCGTTGTATGCAGTGTTTCCTCACAGGATTTAGAGAGACTATCGTGAAAAGGTTGCCGGTTTAATGGTAAACCGTGGTAAAATTCCCGACTGTTATTATTTCTGTACACATTTTAATTACCACGATAACCGGGTTCGGTTACAGCGCTATTATAAAAACTCACAGCAAAAACTGTCCAGCATCAACCAAAGTTAGCAGCATTGTCCCAGAAGCAGGCGCGCATGCGCAGTATGCAACGTGGGTTTGTGTGGGTCACGGCGCAAGACAGCGAGATTTTTCAGTCACTCTGTAGTCTTGTCCTATTTTAATTTTTATGAGGGCGCTGAGGGAAACTTGATTGAAGAAAACGACCTTATAGTGAACGCAGGGTGAGTTAACTTATAGGTTTGGTTTGTCTGACTTGCTAACAGCTTCTAAACTGAAGCTCTTTGTTAGCTGCTCTAGTAAAGATACTACACGTCGTTCTGCTGCTGTATGCATTGTTGTTATTATGGCCTGTCTACCTGCAGCACCAACTAGCCTATCACCTACTCGAGGCTCGTTCAATAAACGTCCTTGTTGTGCAAACATTATATGACGGAGGAGAAGACAGCAAACAATCCTTCTTCGTCTGCAGGGTGCTTCCATAATGGCAGTCTGTATGAAAAGATGAGCGGTCACGAGAGATTTATATATTGTGTCCTCATTTCAATGCATTTCTGCGTTCATTTGTTTGTTTCCAGTTCACATGGTAACCGCCAAACTTCCTGTAAATGGTCTGAAAGTCCGAACCATCCAAATAATGTTTTCACACTAGAAATTAGGTTCACCACAGTGTGTTACACAGTAAGCGCTCAATACAAAACAGTTCAAACACCAATTAATGCGTCCATCTTTCTATTTCCCAGGTTGAGGTTCAATTCAAAAGCTGGCCAACGAAAATGAAACTAAGTTATGCCTCTCATGTTTAATCGACAAGCTTAGTAATTCTCCAACCACACCGGAGTTCCCCACCCCGCAGCCTCCGATGCTGGTGAGCAGCGCACTGACTGTGACCAGGCTCCAACTCGGGACTCTTTCGGACCTGTGCGTTTGGGTTTAAAGGCCGTTTAGTGCGTTTTGTGTGAAAGCCCCCCTTAGACAAAAAGTACTTCAAACAAAGCATCGATGAACAATCTATAATCTGGGACAGCGGTATAGTGATGGTGGTGAGCCCTACATTGCAAAACATCCCATGTTAGTCACCAACACTCTCACCTTGTAGTTGAAATACACACGATGTTAGGAAATCACAGAAAACTCAAATGCAGTTAATTGACTGCATTTTCTCTCTGAAAATACAAGCTCAACACTCTCCTGGTGTTCAAGCTGGATGCACTGACACTCTGCTGGTATGCTGGCTGGATACACTGCATCAAGCTTAGCTCTATATACCATGCCTCTAAGGCAGGGTTAAAACAAGATTAAAGGCCGGTTACTCAGTGTGTGTTTACCTGTGGGCATCATCTCCAGCAGCGAAGGAAGAGAGGGGATGCGGAAGGAGGCGGCAGGCCGGTCTGATGAAGCGGCTGCGGGATCATCAGGAGGTGGTCGGCTGGGGCTTTGGAGTTCAAAGACTCTGTCCTGTTGAGAGAGAATACATCAGAGCCTCCATTCGGTTGGACTGCAGTTCAAGGAGCTTCACAGAACAGGTTCAGGAGTGAATGATGTTGCAATTTATCTGGTATTAGTGTACATATCTGTTCATATAATCTGGAAGGACGCTGAATGTAAAATGATATTAATCAATTTATCTCAGCAGATCACTGTGTGTGTGTCCCCTTTGCATCATTTAAAATGTCAGCACTGACCTAAGTGACAAAAACTACATTTCTTGTGGCTGCTGGTTAACAAAAGCCTTCAAGTGGTTTGCAAGAGGAAAATCTTGCCAAGTGGCACTATCACAGCGGGAGCTCATGTGTGTCACAGCAGAATCACTCTAAATCTACACACTTTTCTCTGTGATTCACTCCTAACTTTTGTGTGCACATGCATGTGTGTTGCAGTCTGAATGAACCTAACCTGTTGGTTCGCAGAAGGGGAGCGGCCTTGGAGCTGAAAGTCAACGTGAAGTGGTGGCGATAAGAGCACAGCCTGGGCCTCCTCCCCAGTCTTACTGAATGGCAGTGGTCTTTGTGTCACAACCTGCGCTACTGGATCTTCATCTTCCTGTGGATTTGTTTAAAACAATTCCCACTGCTGTTATTCTTTTGCACAGTGCAACAACAACAAGAACAACAACACAACTGGCTGTGGATTCATAAAATACAAATGTGCTGATTCGGTACTTAAGAGTGATACAGAAGACTTAAAACTCACATTTCACAAGACACAAGTAGAAGAAGACAAAAAGGTGCAACGATAAATAAATAAAGCTCGATACCAAGCTCTTAAATTAAATCTGATTTGCTTGTTTTTCTCTTTTTGGGTGCTTCCAGTCAAACAGTTCTGTGTAGCCCTGAGATCTACAATTCATAGGAGTTAAAAATAATCCGCCGATTCAATGGAAGCCAGGAAGTACAGAGAGGTAAAAGCTTTTAGTTGAATTATTTACAGCAGCCAAGAAAAGTACACGGTTAGGGTGAGTGTACCTCCTGCTCCTTCAAACTGAAGTGGAGGATAGGAGCGCTGGCCTCTCTAATCTCCACCTCGCAGCCTTCTAAGGGGCCCAGGCGCCTCCTCTTGCTGGGTATGGGCGTCATCTTTGGTGGGTGGTTCTCCTTCCCTCCTTCATCACGGCTGTTCCCATCTGAGAGGGAAGAAAAACAAAAACCACCAATCGAAAAGGCAAGTTATATAAACACACAAAAACAAATGGGACTTGGGGATACCTCAGTTAAATAAAAATATCTAATCAACATCATACAAAATACAGCTTTAAAAAAAAAAACCTGATCAAAAGGAGTGGAGATAAAATCTCACTTCAGCAACAAACAGCTCAGAAACTGGCCCATTTAAAAAGCTGACCCGAGCTCAGATGAAATGACTGCTGTAAGATGTTGTCAGAGCCAGGCTTTTACTGTGCTATTCATTAATCCATTGCTTTTGAACAGTGCCTCCAGACATCATAAAGAAATCCTACTGGCATAGATCCTCGTTGAGAAATGAAACTATTAATCCTGTGGCAACGAGGCGGCCTCACCAGACAGATAATCTCTTGTCTTGATGCGTCCTCCAGTGCCGCTGTCCTGCCTTGGCGTTGGATCACAGGCCTGACTCTCCTCCACATCCATCAGACCCTGGAATGAGGCCATCTTCTGCCTCAGTGTGGAGATGTCCCGGGGAAGGAAGGGGCTACTTCTGACAAGCTGAGAGTTGAGAAGGCAAAAAACAAACATATCTGCTCAGTGATGCAGCTTGACAGGTCATACACATCAGAAATTACTGAAGTGGTATTACTGAGAGGCAGCACATCTATCACACACACACACACACTCCAGGAATATTATGGTTTGCTGAGCTGTGCGTCATCTAACAGGAAAGTCACAGGAAGTCTCATGCATGAGAATATTCATTACCATTCACACGTGTAAAAGAATATTTTACTTTCCTTCAAGTGAAATTTGACCCAAAACATATCACTTCAGTATCAGACTCACCGCCTGCAGACTTGGTAGTTTCCCCAGCGGAAAAACAGTCCAGAGAAACTTCTTGACCAGTTCTGCAGCATAATGCACTTTTCCACTGTCCATTTTGTGCTCACCGTCTTCCAAACATGTATAGCTTTGCCAACATATGGCTGATGAGCTTTTAAGCAACTCATGCCCTTAGCTTAGCCCCGCCCCCCACCCCGGTTAGAAACATGTTATCTGAAGCAATGACAGACAGAAATCCTATGGAAGCTGTATTTTTAAAAGCTAATGTGCACAGTACAGGATTTTCAAATCTTAACCAATTTTTAAAAACAAGGGATACCACAAACATAACGACAGAATGGACAGATGTTTTAAACTTAAGAGTGTACACACCAGATGGTTAAGTCCAGACGCAGGACCACAACGGTTTCACAGTGGCGGTCCCGGGGACTTGAGATTTCACAGAAACTCGCATGATCAAACGTGACTTGACAGAAACAAACATGGAGGCAGCTGGCTGCACTTGTGTGTGCTATGTTTTGCACAGAAAAACAAAAAGAAGAGAATCAAACTGTGGATAAACTCGAGGCTGAGAGGAGGGAATCAGCAGATTTATTTATTTATCAAATATATAAATTTCAAATCTGTTCAAAATCAGGGAGCCTCTGATCCAGTCTGTGACCTTTAGATGTCTGTAAACCCCTCACACTACAGATCATTTGGGCAGATAATGCGTTCTCACACGCCTCAGACCTCCACGATGGTGAGGAGCAGAGGAATTGGACCCAAACGATCCCAATTATCCTCTAGTGTTTAGCCAGCATTAATCCTAAATTGTTTTGTCAGAGATTTAAACTAGATTTATATGCATAATTAAAAAAGCACTGTGTTTCTCAACTGATCCTAATAGCTGCTTCATCAGCATCAGAAAACAATACCAAGTTAAACTCTATTGTTAAGATGTTTTAAAGAACTGAAGCATATTTTGTTTCGGGAAACACTGAAAATAATAATAAAACAGCAGAGATGTGGATTATGGAGCAGAAGTGATTTGAAAAGCATCAGTGGATGTCATCATGCTTCTTATGCCGCGGAGACTCGGTCCTGTTAGAGTACACTGTGACTGACACGTTCTTTTTGGCGAGGTGTCACTTTAATAAGCTCTCTGAGGGCTGTCACTTTATAACATTAACATATTCATTCATGTGTTAACATATTCAACATAGCAGTCGAAACAAGGGTTTAAGGATTATTACACTGTCACACGGTTTGACCTTTCTTTTCACATTGATCTTGTCGAGGCTTGTTTAGTGGACTAATATATTTGGGTAATCCTGTGGATTTCCCATCACACTAGTAATTAAGTTAAAGAGAAGCCAGGGAGGGTCCAGTGTTCTTGAGAGCGATACAAGTTCTTTTCTTTGAGTAATACTGACGTTTAAAGTGCATTAATTGCAGTATTTTTCTCCCACAATAATCAGATAAGATAAACATCAGTCACAGGATGGTCAGAACTTGTAAAGAGGGCAATTAAATTATCTCAGATACGGCAATTTTTTCTCTCTTTACTTCAGACCACGCAAATGCATTGCTCAGGTTAGGCGGGTGTATAGTTCTTTTTGTCAAGCTTCAAATGTTTTTATCGCATTTGTTTTAAGTGTGTACCAAAAGCTCTGTACCCTGCTTACTTGACCGAGGCTGCAAAAACTTCTGTGTGTAGATTGAAGTTGTCCTCTTATAATAATGATACACTGTGTAACACACGGGCTAACTGATCTACACATGTGACGTTTGTTTTAATGCAGTGTTTCTGCAACATTCATTCACATGCCGAGGGCTGTCAAGCTTGAATTTTCAGAGCAACCCCCTGTCCGTAATATTGCCTTTTTTTATTTATTATTTTTAAACAGCTACGTAACAGTTCGTTCCCTGTTATTTTTGCAGCATTAAACCAACGTTGATGCATAGAGCTAATATCAAAATTAACACTTCCTGGCTGCAGTGCTGTTTGTAAGGTCTGTATTTGGACACTTTACCAGTAATCGTACACAAACAACTGCGTGTTACTCATGTTAGACATGATAGCCCGTCTGCCCTCAGGTCAGGATATGTTAATTGTGTTACTGAAGCTGATGTGATGTATTTACAGGGGCCGCTACACGAAGATAATGACTCTTTTTTTTAAATTAATTATTATAACATGCATTACAGAGAGGGGGGAAGCTGGGGCACACTTCACAGTAAATAACTATTTAATAAAAATCTCAGTATCTCACAGCGAAATGAAAAAGTGTAGAGTTCAGACAGATATGATGCGACTGGATCCCGAGAAGCATCTCACCTCTGGAGTTTGGAGGGTTGGAGGAGTCTTCGTCCTTTGTTGTGCCATGAAGCGGATGAGGGAGTTTGTCTCTGGGGAGCCCCGGACACCGACGCTGGACCTCCGCCTTGCCTTTATTTGTGCTAGACGAGACTTATCTAGAGCAGGAGGGAGAAGAACGCCACTTCAGGAAAACTCAATTGGTGCTATATTTGGGAAATACAAACTTCCCCCTTGATGTCTTATGTCTCTGATTTTATGCAACAGTGGTGCTGAAGAATGCATCTGTTATAGACTTTGATCACATTTGTGAATGTAGCGTGGCGGTATATTTTCTATTTCTAGTAGCTATCAAAATGAAACCAACGTGGAACCGAATGACATCTGCACTGGTGTGTTCACTGTTGCTTTACATGTTCAGTGCTTGTAAAATATCCACAGTGTCAGCGTCTTGTAATTGATAACAACTCTCTGCATTTCTACTACAGTGAGTCGCCAATTATACCTTTCCGGCCCGCCCAAGTAAAGTCTTTGTGTGTCTGATACTACAGATAATAATGAACCCTGCAGTCTGTACATAGCATTTCTCATGGTTAGTGGTCGACGATATGGATTTTCCACTGGCTGTTGCCGATATTTTTATAGCACAGGGCAGCCGATGGCCGATTTATAATGCTGATATGAAAAAAAAAAAAAGATAAATCATGTATAGTGGCATTACTCCATGCAGAGTACAATCTAATATACATGTTATCTCAGCCAGTGACGGCTATTTTAGATGGAAGCTTTATTAATGAATAAAACAAACAAACTTTGGGTTCTTCTGTAGATTTCAGAGCATGACAGTTTACCTGAAGTTACCTCATTTAGCTGCATTATTCTCTACAGTCTTACAATATATATTTAACGCTAGTCATTCATAGTGTTAGATTACATCTGCTGTCATTTAGGATGATATATCAGCCTTGTGAGTGCAGGTATGCCAGATTAATCAGCCTACCACTACTCATGGTCTCTACCAGTGATAGCTGAAGTATAAATCTCTGTATATGGAAGCATCAAAGTAGGACCAGTCCTCTCACCTTTGCGGCTTGATGAAGATGCTGGGGTAAAACTTTGGACAGAGATGCCAAACTGATGAGGTGTGAGGCCGGAGAAATTCAGGGGGGCCGAGGTCTCATTTAAAACCAAAGAGGGGTCCTCTTCTGAGGGGGACAACATTTTCTCCTTCTGATCTCCCTCGGTGCTGGTAGCAGTGTTCATCTTCACGGTAGCCATCTGCACAGAACATTTACACACATCTTATTATTCAGGAGCAGCTGAACCTCAAGAACAAGTAGACAGTAACTTAAATACTACCTGTATTCGCTTATAACATTATTAGTCAAATAAGGATAATGTTTGTACGCCATGACAGCTAATAATAATGTGATTTCAGCATGAACAAAACTTCATGCCCAAAGCAAACTTTCCTCCTGACTTTAGCAGGATGCTAATACAGTTAGCTGAATAACGTTATGCCCATTATCACGCTTGTACTAAATTTGGTTAACAATAAATGCGTTTATTGGATGAATGGTGAGCTTTATATTTCGCTAACATGTTAACAGCTACAGTTTTGATCGCAGGCTACTGTCAGCTCGGATAAAACAGAACTAGCTTAACGCTAATTGTTGTTTAGTGGTAGGTTAGTTTGTCATGATGTTAGCTAACAGTAACGTTACTGAGTGACAGAAAGTAACGTTTAAACGCTTACCTTGTAAACTCAAGGGTGTATCAGGCTGCTAAAATGTATATACATAAAAAGGCACATAGGCTGCTGTGTCATAAAAGGCCCCTAATATCTCAACACATATTCCTGTAAAATAAAAACGAAAGACATAAAAAGGAGCAGACAGCGATTCAAATCTCGCTCCACGCCGGAGCGCCGTGTATCCCTCCGCGAGAATAGTCCGCAAGGCTCGTTAACAACACGCACATATACAACTTAAAAAAAAAAAAAGGGCGAGGTGTTGGTTACTGTTTAGGTTTGCTTGCAAAATATCAAAAAAAACATCCACGTGCTTTGTCAAACGCGAGAAAATTTAACGCCCGGAGGGTCTAACTTCCGTATTGTTAAGCGCTCCGGCTAAATATGAATTGGCCAATAGAAATGCCGGATAAGATGCCACGTGACCATCGAAGGTCAAAGCAGGACAGATAGAAATCATGAAATGTACAACAAACTAATTTAAACAACAACAACAAGACACATCTTTGCACATAATTAAAATGCACGATTGTTTATGTGCACCGTTTATTTAAGAGCCAAAGGGCAGATGCATGAAATCATGGCTCATTTTCATTAAAACTCTACACTGTAAAACACTTTATTGGCTAATAAATTGCAGTGCATTCACAGTTTACAATAATTAGCCTATTTTACAGTAATATACATGAAAACCCCAGTAAGGTATTGTATTTCTAAAGTAACCAGACAATAGTACAGTAAAATTACAACATGATATTGCAAATAATCATCATAGTTACAGCAGTTTATAGTAATATTACAACCACAACATTACTGTAAAACTACACTATGTTATTGCTCAATTACAGTATGGTGCTGTACACTAATCCCAATTTGTAGTTTTGACTGTATTATTATTTGAACTCCAATAAATAGAAATCTCTTGCAAAAAAAAACTTGCACTAAATGAACAGACATTTCAAAGAAGCACAGTGACATGCACAATGGGATGAGTGGAAAACACTGCTGTGATAATCTTGCCGGCAGTCCTTTTGCATTGAGAGACAAGCCTTTGGTTTGAGAGACCCAGGTTGAAATCCCCACTCTGACACTTCCACCAATGTGTCCCTGAGCAAGACAGGCCAGACCAGCAACTTAACTAGTTGCCCCAGAGGCGTGCGACCCCCTGACATTTATTGCTTTGGATAAAAGTGTCAGCTAAATTAATAAATGTATCTGCCTCCATAATTTGCAGAAGTACATGTACTGGGATTGTGGTCATAGACAGTAAATATCTCGGCAGGAATACAGTTCCCAGTCTCATTTATACATACTGTACAACATACTTTACTATATTCCCCTTGCAGTGCTGCAGTACAGTAATCATTGAGTGCTGTATTAATATGCTGTACTACTATATTGAATGACAGTATAGATTTCTTATCTATTCACATTTTGGAAAGTCTGGACGATGGATGCTGCTGTGAATCTGCTCAGGTTTGGTTGTACTCTCTGCCCAGCCTCCCTCACCGTTGGACCATGGAGGCCCGAATCTCATCAGAGATCTCCTTGGCCTCCTCTTCTTCCTCCTCTGAGTCCACTGAACAGAAGAGCTCACCCGTGGCTCTTTTTACAGTCTTGCTAAAGCTCTGGGTTGCGTTTCCTGTACAACCGCGGCGGCGAACTATCTTGGTACGATGCATCATTAAACCAACAAACATCTGAAGTACAATCATTTCCCAAAATGGTCGTACCTTGTTGGTACCACCGTGGTTTGAACAAACACGTTTCCAGGTGCTTTCGTCTGATTTTCACAGCAGGAAACTCACAAAACGTTGTCATATTCTGCCTAAATATGTTATTTGTGACCAATATTAAGTGACTTTATTATGCAAACTTATTATTTATGCTTTTCATATTATAGTTGTACAAACAATAACAAGAAAATCAACAATATAAATAATATATAACCTTTTTATTTAGTTACTTTTTATAAAGTTATAACTTTTTTTATGTTGCAATAGCGACAAGAAAAAATTAAGAACTATTAGCGATTACAAGACATTTAGTAAAATAGGTATAATCTGCAAGTTTATCTTCATTTTAACACTTTAGCACTATTATGAATCCCTTTGCCACAAAAGATGTCAAGGTCTTGAGAACAGCTTGGTGATAAGTGCCTGAGCTTGTGAATGTTCTCTGTTGAGACAGACACAGGTTTGAATCTCGTGAGTTCTCTCTTTATTATAATGTCAACGAAAGCTCTCAGGAATTTATTCATTACAGTACTTTCATGAATATTATGCTGTCCCTTTTGATATTTATGTTTGTAATGAAGAGAAAACCCATCTTCCTCAGAGGCACAGAAATGTATACATGAAGGTAATATTAAAAGTTATGTCTTTACATTCTCCATTTTGTCCTTTAACCTTAATATTAAATCAAGTTATTATGAACAGGTGGGTAATTTGTGAGAAAAACGCCTGCTGTTTGTAGATGGTCTGAAGATTTTCTACAGGCTACTTAGTACTGAATCAATGCAACCCTACCCATGACCTGACAAATACATTTAAAAGTACTTTTACAACTGTGCCCATGGGAGCAGTCTGCATGGATAGCATGACATTTAAGTTTAGCATTTAGAATGGCAGTGTGCTTTTATTCATGAAGATCCTGCCAGATGTAGAGAATTATGGGCAGTGTTGAAAAACAAATGTGGTTTGAAACTGCAGAGTGTAAAGCAGGAAATGTGTTTGTGTTTTAGCAGAATTAGTTCATGAATGACAGGTTGTGGTCATTGTGTCTCAAGTACCAGTGTTAGTGTGTAAACAAGTGAGAAAAACTGTAAGAAAAAGCAAGAATAATCAATCATTTTGATGTTTGGGGGTAAAATTTCAAAAAGCAATTTTTTCCCAGTGATCCAGCTGGACTGGAACTTGCTCGCTCGACTGCAGGGCCCCATCTGCTGTTGGCTGTCTTGATATCAAACAGCTGGAGCTCGACTGCATTCCTCTCTCAGTCTGTTGGTTCATAGCTGACCTGATGCTCAAAGTTTAAACTCCCCCAATCTGTCACCCAGACAGGTGGCTATCAGCATTTTCTTGTTGGAGGTTATATAGCGTGACATACTGTTTCTTTTTTCATCATTTCTAAGTCACATTGCTCTGCAGGAGTTCACTTTTCTCTTCACACAGACAGCACAGCAGCAGTCGATGTGGACTAGACTGCGAATCACTTTTCAAAATACATCCAATGAAAAAATGTTTTAAATTTCATGAACTGTTTTCTCACTCAAACTCAACTGCCACCAAAACTGTGGTAACACTTTCTAATTGTGTGGGACGTTGTGGCGTTTTACCTTTCTCCTCCGGTCGCAGAGCGGTTTACAGTCCTTCCACCTTACTCTCCATTCTTCAGAGGAATTCTTGTCCTCATGGTGGTTTTTGATAACCAGCCAGATGATCAGATGTCCCTCTTGGACACAATGACTGCTGGGTGTCTGGATCAGATTAGATGTATTACAATAGAGGACATAAGGTGTGATGTGGATGAAGACAGGGTTCACTAGCACTGCTGTAATATTATATCTGTAGCTGCCCTACATTGTCCTTCTTTAAGGGTAATATCACACAGGTTTCCGCAGACCGTGTAAGCCAAAGGTGACTCTACAAAACAATGAGCCAAAACTCTGTGTGGTGCTTGGACTGACGCAAGTGCCTTGATAAGGACGAACTCTGCGGTCCATCTCCAAGGTAACCCAAGGTCAAAATTAGTTTATTTTTGGGAGCCTGTTGGCTCACATGGTAGAGCGCACGGTGTACAAGGTCTTACCGCAGCAGCCTGGGTTTGTGTCTAGCCTGCAGGCCTCTGCTGCATGCCATCTCTGCTGTTTCTGTCAAATAAAGGCACAAAGCCCAAAAACTAAAACAGACAGACTGGTTGGCTCACTTTTGAAAATGTCGCATGTGGTTTTACTTTTTATTTTATTTATTTTATTTTTTTTAACAATCGCTAACCTCCTTTTGTCCAATCTGTAGTCATATTTTTAAATTTCCTAACACAATTAGCCCAACATCGGTCTGTTCAGGACCATGCCGTTAACACAGTTCATGTTGTTTCTGCAGAATATGCAGTAAATTAAACCATTTCTAAAATGTTGTATTTTTCTTTACATTCAAGCTTACTCAATACCAAAACTATGGATGTTTCTTGTCTTGTGTACAAATGGTTGCACACAACATGAAGACATACTTTTCAAAACCTTAAATAATATATAAAGCTTCTACTTCTGCTACAATAGCAGCTCAAAATCTATATTGAAACAACAGAATCAACTTCATCATTTAAACATTGAGAAACAGCTGATTTATTATAATTTGGGTAAAACAGATCAACCACAGCTAATTCCAATCTCAACCAGAGACATAGCCAGGTGTTGAAGATCTTTAAATCACATACACAATGCAGTAGAGTTGAGTTTATCCTATGTGGATACAGAACAATACAGAAGAGGAGAGAAAGAAAGAATAATGTCTGAACAAGAGAGAGAAATAGTTTTGCCACGGAGAGGAGTAGCTCAAGCAGGGAAGGTTTTTCAATCCAGGTGCACAGCGAGAGATGACTTGATGTTCAAAGAATAAAAGGTGGGTTTGAGCAGAAAATGTGCTATTTGGCTAATTGCGTGAGTTAGGTGTGTTGCTGTGTTAAGACTTTGGATAAAGTGTCTTAAGTTTAGGTAAACGCTTGTTAGCAATTGACAAAACCTGTAATAACACACAAAGTAACTTTAGGTTAACTTAGGTAAGCTTAGTGTTGTGAACCAGTCTCCAATAGAATCTGTATAGATTAGTGAATAATAACCTTCTCTGGACACTTAGTGAACCTCGCGTGTCTAGGAAGAATAAACATCTCCAACGTGTCCTTCAGATTTTGGTTTGGTATTTCACCGTGTTCTCAGTCTGCTGCTTTTGCCAGGCTCCCTGGCTGGTCTTCAATAAATCTTTCTGGCTAAGACAGAGTTTCCTGAAACCTTCCTTATCAATAAAGAGTTGACTAGCTCACTAGAATTTCTTTCACATGGTGAATATATATAGTTTTGTATTGCATTACTGGAATTAATTGAAAATTGAAACATATTCCAGCATCTCTGAGTCAACTTACTGTAAGGTAGAACAATCCATGCAATATAGAAGGGCCCTTATTTTTATTGTAATGGATTCTTGGTTTATGATAAATAATATATAAATATATATATATGATAAATAAATAACACTAATTATAATGCTAGCCATTGTTAGTGGCCAATATATAGTGAATGACAAGGTGTTAGTGTTGGCAGGCAAACGTTGTCAGTGTTTGGGGACACGAGTCGATCCTGACATGTGCAGGAAGTGTTTTGGTTTCATTAGTGCTTTTTGGACGTGAGCTGCATGTTGCTAAAGAGGACTGTGAATAGAGTGTGAATAGTTTTTTAAAAAGTGAACTCCTACAGAGAACTTTAAACAAAAGCTGTAACACACATGATGGAGATGTGGGTTTTGGGCCACAGCAGCAGGGAAACATAGTACTTTATATCCATTGCCTTGTTTTTCTTTTTGGTTTTTAATGGCGGTAAATAAAGTAAACAAGCTTTCTTGTTTAGTTGGTTATAAGCCAAACAACCGCCAGCATAAACCACAATGAATGGCACTTTAAGAAAAGCATTTAAAAATGTATCCATATTTTCAGCATGCAGCATACTCTCTGACTGAAAATCAATACTCCCAAACAGGTGGGTGAACTGTGGCCTACTCTTGAAAAGCTCAGTAAACCCAACCCACACACACACACACACAGAGTACCTACATTTGTGAGCTTCTGCAGTCTGCGGCGCAGCTGAGCACACTGAGATCAGATGCAGCCGTGATCCTCTTTCCACTGCCGGGACTGTCGCCCACATGAAGCATGCGGCTTCTTCTGTTGACACCAGGCAAGGCTGTGCAAAGTTGATGGAAGCTTCACTGTTTTTGTTTTGTGGTACAGGCTGGAGAAATGAAATGACTCCAGACATTCACAACACCTCAAACATGAGATGTTTACAATTTGAAAATCTCGAAGTCTTATTTTGAGAAAGTAGAATGACCAACACATTGATACACAGAGTTCTGGAAATCAAAAGACAGAACTATAAAGCGTTCAAGCTGAAGCTGAACATTTCATTTACATAAATTTAGCTGATGCTTTTATCCGACTTACAATTATAATACAAGCTATATTCAGTATGTCAGAGGATTCACGCCTCTGGAGCAAGTGTCTTGCTCAGGTGCACATCGGTGGGTGTGTCGTTTTTCGGCACTGTCAATATCACTTAATACATAATTAATCACATATTACATAAAAAAAACAAAAACATAACTGTCATAGCTGATTCAGATTGGTTGGAAATGTGTCATTCGGAGTCAGCCTATCCTAGCTTGGTTATTGTAACAATGAGTAAAGATCAGCCTCACACGTTTATAATCCTATTTGTGTGTTTATTTCCCTCCTAAACACAAATATGTGGAATCACATATTCTGTCCCATAAGTACCCCCTGAGGTACAAGTACCCCTGGTGCAAATCACTGGTTTAAATCACTTAAAATATACAAACACCAATTAATATTTACGTACATGTCCCTTCCTAAATACGTGTTAAAGGACTAATCCAGTGATTTAGCGTTGCACATCCAAAGAGACAGATTTTAAAATGAATGGTCAAAATCGAGCCAGCAGAAGCTGACACATCCCGACTTTGACCCCTTTGTGAATGCCTTCAAATCCACTGCATATTATTCCCATAATGCAGTGGTTCTTAAACCTTTTCAGTCAGGCCCCCCTTTAAAATCTGAAAAAAAGTTAAAACCCCCATCATTTCTATCAATCATTAACAACACAGGTGATTGGATCAAAAGATCCAGGTTATAAAAATATCCTTGCTTGCACCAGAGCCCCCTTTTTGTTATTCATGCCACCACATGAATCACATTCGTGCAACTTTGGGTCAGCTCAACGTCCATGCCCCCCCTGCAGTGGCACTATTCCCCCCCAGGGGGACCCGTTTACCAGTTTGAGAACCACTGCCATAACGCAACCCAATAGCTCTTTTTGTTAGACCCTCTGTAAACACCCACTCTTTGCCTCTAGTTTGTAATGCCTGCTTTCTATTTTAAATGAGTAGTCTCCCAAGACCATAACTCTGATGACATCACTAAGGCATCATCTGGGTTGTTTTCTCATACTTGACAAAACTCCCTCAGAGCCACAACAATCATATACTGTTTGCGCTGCCTGCAAGAATTTCTATGTACCACTTCTCAGGAGGAACCTGTTCATCTTTTACTATTTGCCTGTAATATTTAAAAGTGTCTGGAGAGTCTGTGGTGCTCTATAATTAACTTTTAGGAAGCTTTCTTTGCTCGATAGTGTTTTGCATCTTCTATGATATCAATATTATACATTAATAATATTCCTAACTTACTTTGTGGCTCCTGTTTGCTGCCTGAACAGAGAGTTGTATGGTTTATAGAGAGAGAGAACAGTATTCTGCACTCATGTAGCCTAGATGCGTGCTTTTGGAGTTTTGCAGCATCCCACTGAAAACATATAAAGGAATCTAATTAGTTCATTTTCATATTGTAGGCTAGTAAGTGTCATATATGGCAGCTCTCATCCGCTTCCAATGCCATAAAAGCATCGAGTCCCTTGATTTGCTCACTCAAAAATAAAGCTCTCATGGTGACAATAATCCACTGAGTTGAGGTATTACTTTGGTCCTCTTGAACAAACAAACTCACACACCTCGAGTATATCTCTATTTTTATTTGTGTATATATACACATATAAAAAATAAGGACATATGTACAATGATAATAAATATCAACATGTTTTTACAAGTGAAATAAGTTACTTAACATATTTTAAAAACAAACAAAATAAAAGATCAATAACAGACAAGCAAAAAACGGGGCAAAATAAAAGCGGGGCAGTAACAGAATAATAATTTGAGAAAAAAGCAGAACTTAAAGCCTTGTTGTGTGAGAGAAAATATTATGAGCAAATGTGTAAGAACTGAAGAAATTGCACATGCATTTTTTTTAAGCTTCAGACCTGTATTCCTTTATCTTTTTAGTTTTGCAACATGTTATAAAAGAAAAGCCTAATTGTGCAGGGGAAATATATTAAGACATAACCGAGTACCAGTGTAAAAAGCTAAAAATATGTTTGAACTATTTGCCTCACAGAATTAACATAAAGCGGACACATTCTATCACTGATCTGCTTTGAATTAACAGATACTTATTTGGTTTTTAGGGGCTGACAAATTAAATAATGGATAAAAGGTTTTGGTACATAATTCAGCCTTTTTATAAAGTGAGAGGATAACGAATTGGGTCCAGCAGATCACTACTGACATATAAACAGGAAGAAAACAGGAAGTCCATCAGCCTCAAGCCATTTTTTTTTTTTTTTTTTTGCATTTCGCTTGAGGGAAAATTTGCAATTTGAAGATAAAATATGCAAAAGGTTGCAGACATCAGCTCAAAGTAGCAAAGTGGACGGACTGCTGAGACTTAAATATCGATCTGGAATCAAATAAAATTAATTTAAGTAATTAAAAAGAAAATGCAGTCTACTTTGGCTTTTCCAAAAAGGTGAAGAGGCACAGAAAAAGTAAACATGTTGAAACGCAGCCATGAGTTCCTGTACAACCCTTGAACCATAAAACCAGACATGTTTTTTTTTTTTTTTTAAAGAGAGCATTAGTGTTCCACAATATTAGTGTTTGTAAAAGTCCAAAAATGACAGATCAAAATGATGCACTTGTACAAGGATGATCATATCAAAGATGGACAGTCCACTTGCAGAGGATCATGCAACACTAGGATGGAGTGCTGATGGCCGAGTACCTCTTCAACCTTGGGATCACTTCGATATTCTACATCTGTCCCAGCACTCTGTACACAGTGGGGCAAAACAAGGTATTTTTGTCCTCCCCTTCCTTCTCGCTGTGCTCCTCTGGTCCCGACAGACACGTCCCAAAAACAAAAGCCGCCCCTGATGGACAAAGCACAGAAAGAGGACAAAACAATGTGAAGTTAGTAGCAGCAAACTTATGAAGTGTTTGCTGTATTTCAAAGTTTCCTTGAAATTAGATCAGAAAGTAGGTCATATTTTTTAGGCCATCATTGCATCACCATGGAAAATATCACATTTTGTGCAGATCGTCCTGTTGGTGGATTACATCATTTAGTCTGGTACTTCATGCTAACACTTCATTATACCTTACTGAATAATTGTAGGTGACTATAAAATAATATAATATAAAAGGAGTGTACGAGAATTTGCAGCAACTGTAAAATAAACTGTGGTATGCTTGATGAAAAGGTCCTGCATACTGTCTGAATCCTGCAAGAAGAACACTGTTATTAAACAGCCGTTTCCGTCTGACAGAGGTCTTCCTTAGGTCATCTTATTTTGATCCTTGTCAGATTGAAACGTTTTCTTTTTAATAAACTGTTCTAGTCACAGGCTTCGGGCAGTGAGGATCCTTATCTTCTGCCAGGAAGGCACCTTTTCTGATGCACCTGTCCCTAGACTTTAATAAAGGCACGCACAAGGACAGCTTCTGATGAGAAGGTGACTGGTCAAATTGTGCAGAATATGACAAGACTAAGGGTCTGCAGCCTAGCGGCATTCAGCTTAACAAATACATTCTGATTTGAAATAGCTCTAAAAACAACCCAGGCTACATTAGCCATACTGAGTTTATGTTACTTAATTTTTCAAGCATATGCAATGCATATATAAATAGCTATAATACCACTTTGTATTTTCATGCTAATATCAGTCTTCTAACTGTTAATGCTAGTCTGTGCAAGTAGCTTAAGTGGTGTGTTACCTTAAAGCAATAGACACAGTTGCCAAGCAATGATCATTTTTATTTAAATGAAGTTAGACGTTTTGGGAAATACTATTATTTGCAGGGAGTTGGGTGGTAAGATTGATACCACTCACGTGCCTGTCCTCTAAATCTGGAGCTGGAGCCAGGAGATAGTTAGCTTAGAATAAGACTGACGAGAGGGGAAACAGCTTGCCTGGCTTCAACCCCACCTGCCAGCACCTCTAAAGCTCACTAATCATCCTTTGTTAAATCCGCACAGAGACCTCAGTGTAAAACAACAAATTGCAGTTTGATGTGGGGTTTATGTTTTGACTGGTAACAGTGACGTCTTGTTTTGACACTTGGTTTAGCTAAACTGTCTCATGGCTGTAGCTTCATATTTAACCGACAGACATAAGAGCAGTATCGACCTTCTCATCTTAGTCTCAGCAAGAAAGCAGGTAAGTGTATTTCCCAAAATGTTTAATTATGTTTATAAGTAATCTGTTGAGCAGAGGGACAGCAAGATAAGCCACAAATATAAACTAACTCATTCTTAACACTGAGCTGCTGAAAAGCCAAATTGGAAATCGTTTAAAGGTTAGGACTTTGCTTAAATCTGTTTGCATGAATTTAATTAAGTGGAACAATACCTTTCACTGGTTCATGACTGCTTCCCGCCTGCAGCCAGCAGTTTGTCAGCACAGCAGCAATCAGTCTGTCTGTCCATTATTCCATCAACACTGTGTGTGTTCTTTTTGTGTAGGAGTGTTGAACAGTGCTCTTCCTCTGTATGAGTCCACAGTAGCCCCGGGTCAGTCTCTGGGCATCGGTAAGAGGGAGGGGTGTCATGGGGTTTAAGGGTGCGTCACAAACACGCTGTATTCCAGGATGGTTGGCATTCAGAGCGTTTGTGTGTGTGTGTGTGTGTGTGTGTGTGTGGGAGGGGTAGTTTCCTTCTTGGCAGTACAACTTACCACCCTCACCAAACACATAAGATATAAAGCACTTATTGAGACATCCACAGCGGTCGCAACAGTGAGGGTTCAACTACATTCTCCATGCCTAATGTCTTCACGTCAGCTTCAATTTGGAATTAAGTGTGCAGTTATTGTTCCGCTGCTAAGAGCTGAATGCAAATCGCCTCTTCTTTCCAAAGAGATGAACAAACGTCTCACAAAAAAGAGAAAAAGGCTCTACCAAAACACGTATCTACACACGCTGTGACTCTAGTAAATGTCATTTGGAGTGCACTTGGAGTATATTGGACTTGAAGGTGCGTTTGAAGGTCACCGTGCAGGGCTGAGCGAGGAACGGATGCACTTGCCCTGACATTGTCATTCACAGACGGGAGCCATTTGTCACTTGATGACCGTTTGAACACTGTAGAAGTAGGAAAAGAACAACAAGAAATGTCTTAATTCAAACCAACCAGCACAACAAATTATAGTGGAAGGGATCGAGGGGTTTCTCCAGGGGTAAATACAACGTGGAGGGGGGGAAAAAATACAAATTTAGAAGAGAAAGTCTTGAGAGATTGTCCTTCATTTAAAACCCCCTTGTGTCTTTCACTCCAATTCACTTCATTTTTCATTTAATTTCCTCTCTTTTTGTCTCTCGCTCTCTCCCTCCTCTCCTCCCGGTCCCACGCAGAGCTCCTGCTACGGGGACATGATTGTCGCCTTGCTTCGAGATTAATTAGTCTTTTTATACCACTCTCACACTCTTGGCTCACAAATACAAAAAGGGAAGACGTGCTTCCAGTTTTTAAGTGCAGTAGGCTGAAGAAGTCTCAAAGGAACAGGAGGACAGAGAATCAGTTCAGTATTTCCAGTCAGTTGCACTTGCCGTTCATCAGCTGGTTTCAGCACAGGGTCTAAAAGCCTCGCTTGGTCCACTCAACGTAAAAGAAATGTGCCCTTCCGAGAAAATCTAACACCATTTGTTTGATTGCTCGAGGTCTTCTCCTCTGCGTTCAGCCTTTTTAAATACACAATTTACACAAGTGGCGATTGCACAGTGGAAGAAGAAAAAGCCACAATCATGACTGCATGTTGCCCAGAACACAATAATAACAGGATGGTGGTGAACACGGTGTACGAGTGTGTATATTCAACATGCTGTGTGCTATAAATGTCTACAGTGAGCCAAACAGGCATTGGCAGAGCGAGAGACAGGGAGCATGGGGAATTGACAGCGTGTCACTGAAAGAGAGAGAGAGAGAGCAGGCATCCTCAAAAGGAGGGAGGTAGGTTGGTTGTTTTGTTTTTCCAACTCAGGGAATGCAGACGGAGGAGGACAGGCCTAGACGGACGACTCCTCGGGGTTGGCGTCGGGCAGCACGCTTCTCTGCTGCAGAGTGCGTCTCAGCTCTTCCTTGAAGGGGCTGGAGTAGTCGTTCCCGCCCATGCCCAGGCCTCCCAGCCCGCCGCCCCCAGCGCCAGCCGCGCTAGCCCTCTCCTCCCCCGCTGTGCTCAGGTTGAGGCGGATGTAGCCATTGCTACCGGAGCCTCGGATATTGGTGAGGCTGAGACGGCTGGGGGAATGGATGGGCTGGCCCGGAATGGCGCTGGGTGACGCCGTGCTGCTGACGCTGCTGGGCCCCAGGGCGTGACCGGGAACGATTTTCAGCGAGCCGTCTGAGTAGTAGTAGTTAGCGCCTGTCTCCCAGAAGCGGTCCTCATCGCTGGGCATCTTGCTGGGCACAAAGGTGGGGGGCTCCTTGGGCAGAGTGATCGGGTAGACCAAGGTGCTCTCAAGAGGCTTCATGTCGGCTCCCTTTCCCAGCGCCAGCTTCAGCCTCCTGCGCAGGTAAAGAGCTGCCACAAGGAGCAGCAGGCACGCCGCTCCAAGGGTGATGACCAGCACCCAGAACAGCCCCATGCTGCTGTCTGGAGCCCGGGCCTCCATGAAGACCGGAGCACTGGCAACTACGGCCACCTGGTAGCGCTCGGTCTGGAACTTGACCCCCTGCTCCTCAGAGTAGCAGATATAGCGGCCTGCTTGCATCTGGCCCGCATTGGGGACAACGAGAGCCTTGAGGGTACGGTCGAAGCGTGGCCCTCCCGCCTCGGGGTCACCCAGCGGGAGCTCACGGTCATTAAGAATCCAGTAGGGTTGAGCCAGGTTGGAGACCAGATGGCAAGGCAGCACCATGTCAGACCCCACCACCACTGTCACGTTCCTCAGACGGGAGTGCTCTGCAGAGGAACACGGGAAGAGTCGGGGGTGGAGGGAAAAGCAGAAAGGACAGGAGGTTAAGTGGCGTCTATAAACATTTCAAATCATATTCTACAGCAGGCAGCTCCCTTCTGCTTAACTCAATTTTATTCAGCTCAATCCAAATGTATTCACTCAGTCCAGCTCAAGTCCATTCTCTTTCCTGCACTGACAGACAATTCCCACAAGGGGCCACTACTGAGGTCTGGCCCCACACTCACCAGGGCTTTGGAAGGGCTTATCGATCTTGGGTTTTCCCCAGCTGAACCTTTCCAGCATGAGGTCCTGTGACAGAGAGGAGGTGGACCTGGAGGGGAAAGGGCAGAAAGCAGAGCGGAAGATTAATGATGGTCCCCCACAGAGTAGTACAGACAGCATTGTATCCAGTATGTGTCAGTGCAATCTGCTGTGTAATAATAATAATAATAATAACCTGAATCTTTAGAAAACACATCAAAACAACTTTAGACTTTTGCAAGACAATTTCAAAATTGTAGCTACAAATACAGCATATCTGCCTTTTATTACAATTTAGATATAGTAAATTTTATTAATTTTCTGACATGCACGAGGTTCTTCTCTGACCACAGCGTGTAATATTAATATTTTATGGTGATGCTTGTTTCACCAGGCTGACTAGGGAAAACAAAGCATGTAAAGCAGGAGAGTTTTACTCCACAGCTTCAGGATGAAAGTCTGTAAAACCTGCAATGAAACCTGCTTCACTATTCTGCAAGGAGCTGCTTATATCCATTAGTATGGATGTCAATATAGAGTTTAAGGGACACATAATAATGTCTAAATACGGTTTCATAGGCTTTCCCATGAGCAGCTTCTTCTTCTGTTTACGGTATGAATGCATGGGTGCACATAGGTAGTCGTCTCACCCGCGGTGGAGGTCGATGCGGACACAGGCCCGACCCTCGCTGTCCCAAGCGCAGTAGGGGTCCCGGGCGAGCAGACAGTCTGGCTGAGAATGATAGCGGCTGCAGTTGGCCAAGGGCAGCTGGAGAACCTCCGAACGAGAGCCGATGTACAAGTACTTCTGCAGAGAAACCCAGAGAGTAGAAGCAGAAGACAAAGAGCAGATCCAGCCATCACCCGGAGACAGAAACCAGAGAGAGATGAAAAGCAAGAAGAAAGATAAACAGAAAGAGTGACTCAGTTAGGGGTTGGAGGAGATAATGGGATAATCACTCTCAATTACAATAACACCCAACCCCCCCCGACCCTCTTCCAATCCAATCTGGGTTGCGCTCTTTTCGCAAAAAGCTGTTAAAAAATGTCTGGTTGCCGCTAAGCCGGCATTAATGAGATAAGCAGTGGGCTTTGGTGCTGGGAGCGCCCTGTCAAAACTACATCGATCGGCGGTCACGCCATTGTAGAGCCAGGGGGACACGGGCTCAGCTGACAGGGCGGGGAGACTGAGAAAACAGCAGGGCCAGAAGTTCAATTCCCCGCTGTGGTGGAGGATCGTAATTACTGTTATTGTGAGGAGGGTTTTAGATTCATGAGGCGACACTTGATCTGAAAAAGGGCAGTGTTGATAAAAACATCTGCTGAGTGGTACCGGGCCAACGCCACCGTGCTGACTGCCCGTCTGATGTCAAGGGATCTATGATTGTAAGTGTCTGGCAAAAAAGGGTGTTAACACATCAGCAGAAGACAAAGTCCCGCTGTTATCGCATGAATACCAATGAACAAGTGATGCAACAGCAAAGCAAGCTAATGGAACCTAAACTATGCTTTCGAAGGATATGATCAGAGGAAGTCCAGAGGTACCGTTAGATGTGCTGGCCGGGCAGGACAGCATCTTTTCCTCCTGACAGACCATAAAGATTTCTCATCTCTCAAAAAGACAGGAAACAAAACATCTAGGAGCAGCTGGAAGCTCAAACTCCAATGATGAAACAAAAGATAAAAGAAGAGGTGCTTTCTTCTTTCCGTCATCTTCTGCTTATTAAAATCCCTTCTGTCTCAATTTGTTGAATTGAATCTGGTCTCTTGAGATGTTTTTAACAAAAATGTACCCAGACAGAGATGAATAAACGGAAATGTCAACACAAGACTTGAAACAAAGACGTCCCTTTATGTCTTGAATCTTTCAGACTATCAGATGAGAATTTTAATTAGAACTAAGTGATGCTTCATAAAGGGTTACTGTGGCGCATATTTTAATGCCAGAACAAACTGAATGCGAGTTTAATAGTATTGAATTTGAAATATTCAAACTAATTATTGTGTGCAAAATGTTCACAGCTTCACAGATTGAAATTAATCTAATGGTTTGAAACTGAATTCTCACATTGCTACAAGTTACAAATTCAGTTGCTCAAAATTCAGCTTCAACTCATCCGGGGGAACAGAAGAGCTACGATTGAGTCCAACTCCTTTTAAAAGACTTCTTCAGACCGCAAGGCTTTCTGGGTATGCAGGTTATTAGCGGGGTTGTGTAGTCTCTCTTCTCTTCTAGTCTAGAGTCCCCCGGACCTGGATGAGTGCCTCTGAGTTGAAACAAAATTTGGAGAAACTGAATTTGAAAACTCAAAAAGCAATACACGTTAAATTCAATTTCAATCTGTGAAATACAATTTGCATGCAATATTCAGTTTGAACATTTCAAATAAAAAAAATGATTGCTGGCACTTCAGCGACTCCACTCCACACCCTCGCATCCAACAAATTCTGTCACTTTCTGAAACTGAAAATGTGACAACCAATGCCCACTTTAAGCTGGCGAGCAAGTACGCAGGATTTTAACTTCTCTCTCAAGCTATTCTTTCATTCTTTACACCAGTGATTCCCAACCAGGGGTACTTGCACCCTAAGGGGTACTTCTGGGGTTACCAGGGGGTACATGGAGATACACTGATTTGATAATATATATATCCACATATTTGTCAACACACAAGTAGGATTACAAATGGTGGTCAAGACATGCCTCCGCTTGCCACCAACCTGAATCAACAGACTGCAGAAAGACTAGAAAAAGACCACAAAACCCTAAAAGTAAAGATACTGTAAATGGCCGAAACATCCAGTTTCTGTCATTTGAAACTACAAAAAAACACCATCGAACAACACGATAAAGCCATCCCATCCATGATAAAGGGGTATTTAGGAACACCTGATGGGGCTGTGGGGGTTACGACAGACAAAAAAGGTTGGGAAACACTGCTTTACACAACCACATCAGTCACTTTTCATGTGTTAAAACCAAAAATTATTTTCACGCCTCTGTGACATTTTGGGGTATTTTATGTCTTTTTAAGATAGCAGAGAAAGATGACAAAGGTTGCCGGCTGGACTTGAACCAGCGGCATTACAGCTCATGCACGGCATCTTAAACCCTGGGTGCCCTGGTGGCCAGCTTTTCACCCTGCTTTTGAGTACGGCCGTTCCGGTCATCTAGAAATATTTTTGCCTTTTGACCTGGTGAGATGGTCAAAGCCTTCACAGCCAGGTCAAGCTAACCGTGCTGACATCATCAGATCATATTTTCTCAGACTCGACAAAGCTCCTCCAGAGCCACAGGACTGTTTTCTCGTGCTACTTTCTGTGAATAACTGAGAGACATCCCCTCTTCTTTTCCTTACCTTGGAGTGGGAGATGGTCAGGCTGTCCACAGGCTGGGCTGCCTCAAACAGCTGGATCTCCTCTATCACGTGGGTCTCGGTGCCCAGGATCACCACCCTCCGCAGCCAGCCCTCCGCTGCAGCACACAGGGGAGGAAGATTCAGCTCACTTCTAATCTGTTTAGTCAAACTTTTCATTCAAAGTTCACTTCAGTGCAATATACTTTCTTCATTCCCTCGGAGCAGTTTTTTTTATGGCATGCATAAAAACATATATTTTCAAACAGCACTCGGCTCCCGATTTGACAGCTCATTTAAATATCATTGATATGCTATTAAAAATATAATAAACACACACACACACACCTGTGACTGCACACCAGTTCATTTGAATAATAAAGATGTGATATCATAAATGTACCCGCACACACGCATACCAGTCAATTTAAATATTAATGATCTGTAAACAAGCACCTGTGACTGCACCGTGTTTCACTTTAATATTAATGATACACTAATAAATTCACAAACACACAACTGTGACTGCATAGAAGTTCATTTAAATATGAATGGTGAGATATAATATGCAAACACAGCCCTTTGATGCCAAACTATTTTTAAATATTAAAACACAAGCTGTGTGCTACCATCTTCTTTCTTTAGCTGCTGTTCAAAAAAACTATACTGAGGGCCAAAAAACATTCTGACTGTGTTGCTCCGCTCCTCAAATGAGTTCAAGTTGCTAGCTGGACAAAAATTAACCTAAGGTAACGGCACTTTTAAGCTTTAATGCTTCATTTGGACTTGTCACAGCAGGTGAAAGTACTGACATTAATGATATTTGGGGTGCTCCACTGCCAGAGAGCCAGTCTGCAAATAGCAAGGCCCTGGAGCTGGAAGAGTGTTAATTAATGTTATTAATTAGGCTTGTCCTTTTCCTTTAATGATGTAAATATCTCTGCTGTGAAAAAAAGGTCTATTAAATAACAAGAAAGTACTCTCTGCAGAAAAAGTTGGTCACATGCATGATCACAAACGCATGAATCTACGGTGTCATCAAGTTGTCTGCAACTTTCATCAACTTCAATTTGTGAAACTTGAACGCCAGCTGCACTGAAATGTCACGCTACCCTGCAAACGAAAAAGAAAACAACTCCTCCTGCCAGAACTCACAGCTGCATTACAGAGTCCAGCTCAGCAAGAAACTATCTAAAGGTGAATTTGAAGGAGTCGAGATGCTGTTCCTGGCCTTTTGAGACCTTCGGTAATAATATCAGAGACATACGAAAACTTTTTCAAGCGGTGTGTGGGGAGCGTACGCTGGAGGCGGATGAAGGGGAGATCCTGTGCTGCTTTCATGTAGGGCATTGTGAGCAAGTTTAGATCCCCTGTGATGAAAGGTGTTTCAGGCACAGCTGGTGGGGTGACCTTGATGTGTGTGTGTGTGTGTGTGTGTGTGTCTATCTATGGATGGAATAGTACTATATGCTGACATGTGCTTTCTTGTGTGGTCCTCTCGATTAAGAGACTGTCACGGATAATATGAAAAGCTAACCCGCCAGCCAACGGGAGGCTTGAGAGAAGGAAATACATGCACACACACACACACACACACACACACACAGGCATATCATCACACTCGCCTCTCACGGCGTCAGGGACCAGTGTCGGCTAATCCCTCAATCCTGTAGCCTTTTTTTTTTTCTCTGAAAAACAGTCTAAACGAGCGCTCCCTCTCTCTCTTTTCACATCAGCTGTCGCTATGCTGCAGCTAATAGCTAATCAAGCCCGCAGCCCAATTGGCACTATGAGCGCACGTCTGCCAAGGGCCCTGTTGAGTTTGTGCTGTGAAGCACGACAAGCGGGAATGACTGCACTTGGCTCAGGGAGTGGGAGTGTGTGTCTGCGTGTGTGTGATTGTGTATAACAATTTGTGAGTGTGTTACCCTTGTGTCTGTGCCCATGTGTGTGTTGGTGTGTCCATGTGTGTGTCCGGGGTTGGCCTCCCTGCATGCCAGCAGAGAAACCCTGAGTCCGCTGTTGTCACACTGTCAGCTGCCACAGTCACTCTGCCGCTGCAGTGATCTGAATGGTAAGTAGTCGAGTCTCTCTCCATTCACGAGATGGGCTGCATTCAAATTCACATTCCCTGAAATCCACTGACAGATTTGTGTTATTCAAGATTAACACTCTGGGAGGGTGGACTGACTTCAGATACGTGCCAAAACAGGACACCTGCATATGGGCCTGACGGCTCCTGACTGGAGATATTAATTAAGTCGCGCATACGTAGACGTTTCCTTTGATGCATGAAGATGGATCTCGGCATGCAAATCAAGTCCTTAATTGAAACCCAGCTGAAGTCTGGCCAGATGGTATGTTGTTTTGTGCCACCATACCTAATGCCAGTACCTGTCCCTGTCTGCTGCCATGGCCTGTAAGCTCTCATCTCTTCAACAAATACTGTGTGCAACTCCCTTCAGCGCACACACACACACACACACACACACACACAAACCCAACCGCAGTGCAGGAACAGGACAATATGAAGAAACCTAGTGCCTAGGATGCATTTTTACTGCCACATTGAGAGAACACACAGGAGGTGGGTGATAGGAACACTATATACTGTACAAGGCAATCCACCCTGCAAAAATAGTAGCTTTGCCTTTGCTTGTCATAAAGGTGATGTTTGTTCATTTTAAAAGCTGTAGACTGTGGCGATCTCTCTTTGCCTGCATTGTATTGTAAGAAGCTGTTGTCATTTTGACCCCGACAACTTAGACAGGTAACTTGAAAAGGTGAAATTGTATCTGAACAGAATTTAAGTGCGCTGGTTTATGTTGACAAGTTCTAACACTGTAAACACAAATGTCTTAAAGAGTTAAGTGGTTGCATCTGAGAGGTTGAATGGGAGCTGCTGCTTAAGCTGAAGTACTTAAATAAGTAGAAGAGCTGAAAGTAGTTTAAATCAGTCGGTGAAAGCATTTTTTATTGTAAGCACAGTAGGCAGTCGGATCGTCACTTTATATGTAAGCACTTAGAGTAGTTGGACTGTAAACGATGAAAGCAATCAAAATTTCATTCACAAGTTGAGACACCAGAGAGTTTAGGTGTGTGCACTGTGAGTAGTTGAAATGTCAGTTGGTATGAACTGAAAGCACTGACAGCCACTGAAATACAAGTTGGACAACTTGAGTGGTCAGTAGAAGAGAATCATTTAGTTGAAATGTAATTTAAAGTTGTGTGTGGACGCTGAAAGCAGTTGAGATGTCAGTTGAAGGGGAAGAGATGAAAGGACTTAAATGATCAGTTTAGGTGAAGCTGAAATTCCCCTTGAAGTTGAAGACAGTTGAAGTGTACGCATTGTAAACAGTTAACGTGTGAGTCGACTCAAGAGGTTCGCATTTCATGCAATTTGCAGCAAAGTAAACATGGAACTTGAACTGCGATTTCTGAAAAGGCTGAACCAATATGACTGAGTATGGAGTACTAACGATGGTGACTTGTTTAAAATGTGAAGTATGAATGAAGTTGAAGATGGGTGGGAACACTGAATTCACTGCTTGACTTATACTGGCTTATTCCAATGCCCAAAAACTTTCAACTAAAACTACCAGTGGCACCATTTTTGCAGCAATATTTGGAACCCTCATGTAATTTGTACCTGTGCCGATGAAGAGCATGTTGTAAGCCCGCTGGTCCAGGGCGCTAACCCGGTCCACCGCCAGCCTCGTGAAGTTGACGCCCTTGGTTAGCAGCAGGGGGCGAGCCAGAGCTTTGTCCTCCATCAGCGGGTGCTTCTTGGCAAAGTTGAGCGTGCCGTCAGGCAGCTGCAGGGAGGTGTTGTAGCCGTTCGCCCTGTCTGAGTTAGTTATACACTGCAGCGCAGACAGAGGACGGAGAGACGGGGGACAGGAATGGACACAGAGGAAGGAAATGAATGGAGGAAAAGGACGAAGGGAAGAGTGAGAGGAAGGAGAAAGAGGAAGAGGAGGAAACTTCTTAGCTGCAGCTGGCACAGGTTGGCATGGCTAGTTGGCTCTGAGATGACGGCCCTCCCTCCCACTCTCCCTCCATCTTTCTTTCACTCTCGCTCTCACCTCCGCCTGCCATCACACCCCTTCCTCTGCTTCCTTTCCTTTCGTCCTGGATCATTACGTTCTTAGGTTTTTGTGTTGTGCCAGCTTTTCTTTTTTTTTCCACTTCCAGTGCTACAGCGCCCCACGCCACCCATTTCTACTTCCTTCCCTCCCTCTTTCATTATCCCTCCTCTGCCCACTGAGCTCTCCTTTTGTGATGCAGTAGTTCACAAAAAAAAAACGGTGCACAAAAGCCCTACATTTTTAGAATAATACTCTCTCTTCCTGCTAAGTTGTCTTGAAATATTTTCATTTGCCAAACATCATATCATATGTGCCAGTACAGGACTTCTCTCTTACCGATCCAGGCCGTGGAGCAGGGACAGCACCGGTGTAGCGTCCCCACCTTTGGGATGCCTCCCTGTACTCTTTGTAGGCTCCTTCAAACACATTCTTCACATCACCGATCTGGTACTGGCACACTGCCGACACGTCCACGTCACCCCTGAAACATGCCGGCAAGGCGAGGAATTAGTGAGAGACGGACTTCCTGTCATCCTCTTGTGGAAAATGTGACTTTTCAGTAGCAAGTAGCTTCTGGATGCAGCACAGGTGAAGCCAGACTAACAAGAATGTGAGTTGCTATACAGAATGGAATATGGGAAACTGTTAAAAGCATGGAATATGAACTACCAATGAACATGTTTACAGGAGGCTTCCAGAGTGTGCAGATGTGATATTTTCAGAAATCAGCCTAAACTGTCCTTTACTGAGCGAGCTGAAATGATGGGATGTGTTGACACATCTCCGCTCTTTCTGTGGCGAAGCACACTGATGTACAAATTGATGCACACGTAATAGACTTCCTTGATAGGGCCCTGAAATCAATCAGTTGGTGCTGTGACTCAGGAAATGCGTTTCATTTGATGGTAAGGTCGGGGGGTCTGGGATCTTAATTTCATTTTCCAACCCAATTTTAGACCCCAAGTGAAACTGAAATTGGGTATTGATGCATGACCCACACACATTAAATTAAACTTCTACTCCTCATCTCACAAATCTATTTGATTTCCACGCTCATTCACTGGAATGAAAACATTTTTCAGCTCTGAAATGGAGTCAGTTGACATATTGATACGTACATATAGTGAAAACTTTGTGCTCTAAAACATAACAAATAAATTCCATACCGATTCTTCCGTTTTTTATCGCAGTTAATTGTTATTTACATTCGCCAAGGTACATTAGCTGCAAGCTTAGCTTTACACGGAGTGTGTACCGCAGCTGTAAACAGGAAATGAGATGATGTATCCATGAATTCAGTGCTTTTCCAGTGCGGAACAACACTGTTAATGTGCCACGGGTTTTATAAGGTGAACGTCAAAACCAAAGGACAGCCCTGATGTCTTAGCAAGTTAAAGAGCTAGCCTATTCAGAGAGATTATGGCTTGAACTCCGAGTCATCATTTGCATAATGTCCAATTATCTTAATGTTATCTCTGTTGAAGCCAGGGGGCTTTAAGGAATCCCCAGTGAGTCACACAGCGCAAAAGGGTTGGGCTTATTTTTTTTTTTTGCTGCAGTAAGAACTCTGAATGAAGAAACAAAGCTTGAAGTTTAAAGCTGGTTCACTTTGTGATATGATATCTTACTGAAGAGCACAAAAGACTCACATTAAAGAGCATTAGCCGGAGATGGATGAAGTCTCCAACTTTCCTCCCAAAGAAAAGCTCCTGCCCTCGCTCCTATGTCTTTGTTGATAAGTAACTCATTAACACATTACATTTATGTAATGGTCCAACAAATGCCAATTTTATTCCACTAATAATACCACAGTCACTTATCAAAACTAAGTCACTATTGTCAACACCCTGTTAATTACCCGATTGTAGTTTAATTATCACACTTTTCTCTGTTGCTACTTCACAGGAAAAATGTCAGAACCGTTTAGTTTGTCCTACATTTATTTTTATCAAGCTAAAAACTAAAAGCCAATAACCAATATTATGATACATTTCTGCTCCTGAGAAGAAATAAAGCTTTTAGGTCATGATACTCAAATTGGAAGGTATAACATGTAAGGAAAATATAAAATTATTTGATGACACTGAATCACCAGTCAGTGTTTCAAAAACCCGGGTCTTCTAATGAAAATTTGTCATCTACTTGTTGATGTTTGGACCTGATTCTGTTTGGCAAATGGGTTCATTATCATCTGAAACACCATTAAGTCCATGTGACGTTAAATCACTACTACAACCAATAAAACATATTCAAGCACACTTGAGTTGTATCCACTCAAATTAACTCATAACACTACTGTCACTTAGTGGCCTGTTGTATTAAAAGCCCAATTACACAGTAAATATCTACTCACACAAAGTACATAATTACAGCCATCATATCAGAGTGACTGGCTGACCCATGATTTTAATAAAAAGCAGAGTATCTGACATGTTGTGTTGTAGTGCCTCGCCCTGACCGCACACGTAGTAATTAACTCACATTTATTTGAGGATGATACTGAAATTGAGCTATGTCTGCAGTTTTCGTTACATGTCTCTGACAGCAACACTCACCACTGGGCGTGGAAGATACCGTAGAAGGTGGTTCCCCGCCAGTCCTGACCCGGCAGCGTGAAGACGGCCCTCAGGTTGTTGAAGGAGACGTGGCGCTCGGGGATGGAGCACTCCAGCCGGGCTTTCTGGAAGGTGGTCCACTTCTTCTGCAGGGTCCTGGTACCACCCAGATCACCCTGAGAGAGAGGGCGTATCAGGTCTTGTCAATGGAGGGTATGGGTCAACTAAATTATATCTTGATTTTTTAAAGCCCCCCTCCATTTAAAAAATATGTTTAGCTTCACTTGGATGTTTGAGCTTCACTGTGCAGAAGGATCCATGTGCTGCACATTCATCTGTTGAAGGGGGAAGTTTCTCTGTGTTAACCCAACATCTCCCAACATCTCCCAACATCTCCCAACATCTCCCAACATCTCCCAACATCTCCCATCTCCGCTGATAGATTCCATTTAAATTGTATAGATTTTATACATTTGATTCTGATTGATTACTGATTCTACTTTTATTGTTTTTTCTTCTTTCTTTTTACTCTGTGCACTACATTCCCTGGTGCTGCTGTGCCAACAAGATCAATAAAATAACTTACCCTCTAAATCTCAGTGTAAGGCCAGTTCACCAGTGTGATTATGTGACATCACAACTACTGTAGTTTGGATGCCAATCATGGGCCAATATTAAGGCTGGACGATACGGCCAACAATGTTATCACGCTAAAAAGTTTCATATCTTTCGATATCGATAATTATCACCATAAGAATCAAATTGTAATTTCTGATTTTTGCTTCTGAGTGAAAGTTGAAGAAACCTGATGGTTAATTTTAGACTCTTCTTCATGTTTAACACTTGAAGCCAAACAGTGGATCACTTCACAAGTCTGAGGTGGAACATTCAACACAATTATAATAAAATCTTTGTCAGCAAATATGAAATGAAGTAAAAGCTTTTTTTCAGTCCTCATTCGTGTACGATTAAAGTGAATATAATTAAACATTTACTGAATATTTATTGAACATTTGTTATATTGTTATTGAAAAAAATTATATTGTGATCATTATTGTTATTGTTTTATTGTCCAGGCCTATCCTCAAGTGCACATTAACTGATAGATGTTTCATAAAGTAAACTTTCTAATGAGGCAATCAAGCTGCTTTTGTGGCAAAAAACATATCAGATATTACAAATCAAAGCAGATTATTCTTTATATGATTTAAAACATGTCAAAAGTTTTCCCCCTGAAATTTCATGCAGCGAACTTCAGCCTGGCAAATGCACGCACAGATCTTAAACTGTGCTGCATCACTCACACGACACACTGCAGCACGTATCCAAAACATCTTTTGCTCTACAGCGGCTGAAAACCTTGTTTTTCTTTAACTTGTACTAGATGGTGTGGTCAGCGCACCGTGACATCACTGGCTACAGATCACACTTCTTACCACGCCAGTGTTATCAGACATGCAACAGACACAAAGAGGGCAGTAAAACTACATAGTACCACATAGTATCTGAACTGTTGCCATGTTGGGAAAGACGCTATTGGAGCATCTAGACCACTGAAATGCAGTATAATCATAATGTTCAATTATACAATAAACATTGCATTGTATAAATTGATGAGTACTTCCTTTATATAGTATTGTATGGGCTCAAAAGAAGCATGTCTGCCAGAGACATCTCATTCCTATTACCCTCATTTAAAAAATGCAAATGCTCATATTACAGCAGTGAGATATGGACATTGTTGCTTCTGCTGCAATATCAGTAGGATGCGCTAAATTATTCCTCCCTCTAGTACACATCATGTGTGAGCATCTGTTTCTAATTTCATTCAAAGAGCTTTATTGTTCATTACAGCACGGACATTAAAGGGTGCTTCCCATAAAACAGTGCATATATTGTACATTTAATTACACACATGTCCCAAGACTGTTAACAACCTGTCTCCATGTTCCTCAGTTTTAAGGTTACTGAGATGATGTGGTTGGAACATGACACGAAACCCTTAACTAAAAGGTCAAAAAGAAAAAAAGTCTCCCTGAGTGACAACGAGAGGCACATCTGATGTCAGTCTATAATCACTGTGGTATATCAAACCTAATCAGTTATCCTAATGAGACCATTCATTAAGCAAATGAATACATTCATTACTAAATAGCTCTATGTCAGCGTAATTGTCTTCACATGACACTTTGTTAGTTAACTGGTGCTGAGCTGAAATTCAGTTGTTCTTGTTATTTAAATGAAAGTGCAGAGCAGCTATTTTATTTGTGCTTTATTCTGGTATTATTATATTTTATATATCATTATCATTACACAGTATTAGTAGTTTCAAGTTTCTGTCATGTTCAGCACACCACCTTACGCTATCTGTCCTCAAGTCAAGATAAAAGACTGAGTGATTCATAGATTAAAAAAAAGAAAATCAAAGCTATCTCCTGAGCCCTCTTGAGAAAGGGTACATTTAAGTTACGTAAACAACAGTGCTGTGTGCTCTCTGTTTATGGCAGCTTGTGTGAAAATCAAGCTAAAAGTAGAGCAAGCGTCAGCGGATCTGACCTTAAAATAAAGCGTCAGTCTGTTAACTTTGTTATGTAATTAACATCAGGCTGTTCCAGGTGTGACTTATAAGCTTATTTGCTTACTTTACATATATTTAGCCGTTAAACAGCTCTACTGGTTCCCTCCTTATATGGGCATCTCCTGTTGAAGGCTGCAAACCCACAACTGTTAGCAAGTACTGTCTGACATTTTTAAATGCTCTGAAGCAGCTGCTAAAACAGCTGGAGAAAAGGGAAAACAAATGATTTCAAGCCAAGCACGCATGTGTCCCTGTGCACTCTCAAACCGTCACTTGCAGATAGACTACTGCTTGAGTTAGTCTGTGCTTTTCCCTACATTTTGTTCCGATCAGTGTTACCTTGCAGACTCGGGCCACTCTGGCCACAGTGAGCTCAGTGTCACAGTCCAGCTCCAGAGCTCGCTCACTGAAGAAGAAGTAGATCTTGTCGTCGTCCCCCTCTTTACTGCCGCTGCTCTCCCTCACCAGGGCTGAACCCACAAAGTCCGGCTCTGCATGCGCACACAGGAGAACAGTATCAGACAGTGTTTTTACACACAATAGTAAAGACATACATCACAGCTGAACAGTCTCAGCCTGTAGGTGCATTTGGACTGAATCACACACACACACACAGATATTGACACACAAGCTTGACACCTCCATCTCATTCCCTGCCACCCTTTCTCACCTCTCTGTCTATTTTCTATCATCACTCTCCCCCTCGCCTTGTCTCTCCTCCAGTCATTTCTCACTCTCTGTCTCCCCAGCGCTCCCTATTATCGGTCCATTTTGTGTTTCTCACTTCTCCCTGTCCTTCCTGTCTTTCTCGCATTCTCTCTATATCCAGTCCTCATTAGCTTGTGAACTATTTCTTTTGGTAGAAAAGGGACAGACACATTTTTCAACTCAAGTTGCTGCTGGCTTTAAATGTAAAGGATACAACGTTTTCCTATATGCTATTTCTTTTAGTATAAAATCCTTTGAAGCAGCATTTTGTGCAATCATGGGACACTACAACTCAAACAGAGGACAATAAAATACTTTTAAGCTGGCCAGAAGCTGCTTCCGTTCAGGTGAGGCTAGCTTCACTGACCCAGGTCCAGGTCCAGCTCTGTATCACCACGAATGCACGGACACATCGGTCTAAACCTCAGCCTCATCTGTATGTTCCTCCCGGCTCCCCCTCCATTCTCCATTCCCCTCACCTCTCCCTCTATCTTTTCATCACCAACCCTAATGTCTGTTCTTTCATCACCCATTTTTTCCTGCTGTGACTTCATCCTCTTCTCTCCCCTTCATTTCTCTGCAAGTGGCTCTCTCCTTCCACCTCCCCCCTAAAAGATAACGATCCTTCGCTGTAGCTCAGTCCTGCACTTCATTTCCTGCAATTCATTTCTCTTTTTTCTTGTACTTGCATGTTTCTGGCTCTTAAAAAAAAAAAAAAAAACTCAGTTAAAGAGAAGCTGGGTGTTATCAACCTATAATGTGATTTATTTTATAATAATAATAATTTTTATAATTTTTATTTTATAATATTGTGATTTATTTTATTTGAAAACATATTTAATTTGTCAGTGTCACAGAGTATTTTAGTCTAATTCTTTACAAGTATGCATGCATGCATTTTAGCATACACGTCTGCTAAACTTAGCACACTATAACGTGATACTGGGCATCTTTGTAAAGTAGTTTGGAGGGGTGCCGTCTTTTTTAAAATCATTTCCAAATGACCAATTCTGCAAGAAACAAATATTGGAAAGTTGAGGATTTTTTGGCAAAGAACGGGTCAAATACAAACATATAGAGCATTGACCAAAATGTTTTTCAGTTGGCAGGATTACCACTTCTTTCTCTTTGTCTTTCTCAAGCCCTATATTTCACTTACCATTGAGCCAGGCAGGCAAGTATTCGCTCTTCATGCTGTAGTGCTGTTGGCCCAGGTTCCTCAGAATCACTGGCTCTGTACCCAGGAAGTTGTTGAGCGTTGCTGAGTATAGCTCCTTATCTGTACCAACAAAACACAAAAAGCTTTAGTTTAATTCTGTTTTTCAGCCACAATTGTGCAGGCTAACAATGAGAGAAGGTCATTGGTTCAGCGGGGAGGCACAAAAAAGACGGAGAACGGGCGACTTTAGGTCCAGCGAAGCTGTTCAAGCTGAAGTGAATGTAGCATGCAAAGTTAAATTGGACTTGTGGACTCTCAGTGCAATCGTATGGCTACCCAACAGATGGGAAAAGCTGCAGGAGCAGTTTGTGGAGATTTGATGGACATTTTATGCTTCTGTTAGAGCTGTAAAAACACGGTGCTGTTCACTTTACTATGCAGACTGCTGAGGTGGAACAACAGGAGCTGACTATGTGTTTGGTACTGATTTAAATGTTGGTGCACTAATCATGCATTCTTGATTTGAAATGATCCTTAAATGATCTTTACATCTGTTCTGAAACTTGAAACTTGTATTATTAAAAGTTAGTGTTGTCTGTACATGTAAACATGCACACACATATTTACTTACCCACTATTAGGCCTGTATGCCCCTTTGCAGGGTCATATGGGCATTTTCCCTTCCCATCTTCCATAGCTGCAGCGTCGAGGGTAAAATAATCCGCGTTCTGCAAGCACACACACACACACACACACACACACAGACAGACAGACAGACAGACACAAAATGAGGCTTGTGGTCAGTGTGTATTATGGCCCACCCGACACAGCTGCAAGCTCTGTCTGTCCATTACAACGGTCATAGCTTCACCCCTCGCTGTGTTGTCCGATCACGTAAGTGTCAGATACATGCGCACACACACCAGCATTCACACATTCAGCGAGCCCGGCGTGAGATTCTTTTTCCCATTGCATATATTTTTATTTTGTCACGCATTGGTCTTAGCCTGAGGTCAGATGGCAGACACCTCAAGTTGACACCTGTCGGCACCGGCTCGCAGTAACTGACGAGGGAAACACACACACACACACACGCATACTTACCACGTAGGTGCATTTGGGCTGGAAGGCGTAGGTGCCGCAGGTGTAGAGGTGCGTGTGGTTGTAGCTCTGCAGGAAACGGATGTAGTTGAAGCACTCGGTCTGTGAAGGCGAGGTGAGGAATTGTTAGAATACGATTGTCTTTCTTGAAAAGGCTTTGTCCTACGTTAAGGTGAAGCCATGAAGACTTTCACTATACTCACACATTCTCTGAGATTTAGTTTTACTCTCATGCTTCACTGGGACTGAAATACCTCAAAAACCTTGAAACTAGATCATGTTTGCTGATAATACTTGTTGTAAAATCAGTTGGCAATAACTTCATTTTACTTTTATCTGTCAGCTTCAATCCTGTTGAGGACATCACTTAATAGATGATGTAGTGGTGTCGTCATTATCTCAGTAACCTTTATGCTGAACAAAAAAGCAACAGATTGTTTCCAATCAAAGGATATGTTTGTAATTAACAGAATAATATATTCAGTGTTTTATGGGAAGGGGCCTTTAATGTCTTCACTGTGATGAACAATAAAGCTCTCTGAATGGAGTTGGAAACAGATGCTCACACATGATGCCAGAAGAATGAATAATTCAGTGCATCCAGTTGAAAACAATATCTGTACCTCACGGCTGTAATATGAGCAATAGGACTGTTATTTTTTTAACAGCTCCTGCAATCAGGGAAGATCATCAGGATGAAACATATCTGGCAGATGAGCCTCTTTCAAGCCTGCAACTAACATTACATAAAGACTAGTCATTAAATATAACGATGGGCACTGTAAACATCATATGGTTAGTCCTGCATAGTAAGTTAATTCCTGCTATATATATAACCATACAGTACGAAGGCATTCAAAGATATTTTAGTCACTAGACTAAAGTAGTTGGGCAGAATAAATGAACTTTTGCTAGTATTTTTCCCTAATCACAGGCCGTCACGCTGTATTGTAAGAACCACGCTAAAAACCTGTATTTTTTTTGAGTCAGTTTTAGTTAAAGCAGTGTTACTGCTACTACTGCACTCCAGTGAAGTATTTCCCCTTTGTATTAAAACCACAGTAAAAGTTAATGTTGTGCAATGAGAGAAGTTTTAGCTCTGTTTCCGAAAAGATCTGCGAGCTTCTATGAAATATTAAACAAGACCTCTTGCAAATGCACATTACACAGCCCAAGCAGCGGGAAGCCCTGGCTGAGACTAAAGTGAGGAGCTGGGGCCAATTCTCTATCTGTGTTTACACATGTACCACAATTAGAGGATCATAAGTCTGGACAATGTATGAGTTAATAAACATCATCTGTACAAGAAGCAAATGCAGATATGAAAGGAATAGTTTCTGTCTTAGAAGACAGATCCCACTCTCATGTCTGTATATTTATGAAGCTACTGCCTGTTAGCTTATGTTAGCATAAAGACTAGAAATGGGGGGGGGGCGGACTAGCCTACCAGCACCTCTGAGACCTCACTAATACAAAAACCAAAGTGTAAAAAGAGTTTTACAGGGGTTACATTGGACTATTTCTTCTCTGGGTGCAGTGACTTCCTGGAGTCTTGTCGTCACTGTACTACCTGTAAAACCACAACTTTTTACACTTTGGTGGGCACAGCCAGGCTAGCTATTATCTCCTGTGTCTGGTCTTTATGCTAAGCTAAGCTAACCGACTGCAGACTGTAGCTTTGTACTTAACGACAGACACGGCAGCCTATTGACCTTCTCATCTAACGTCTACTCTGGGGAAATATGCAAATATTCATATTTCCTCACAGCAGTGTTTGTACTTGTTATGTAATGTGCTGTGGCTAATAAACTTTCTATTCAATTTTATTCTTTTGTGTGTCATTTGTAGTATTAGCGAACGGATGAAGCCTCAGTGTAAGTCTTTATCACATAATACATTATTTCTGGAGCAGGACTTCACTCACTTTTTGTTTGTTTGTGAATTGATCGACCTTAAAAGTTGCTGATCCTAACCCTGTCTGGGAGATGCACTTCACCGGGTGCTAATGTAATAACTGGAAGGTTTCCAGTCAGAAACCCCAGACTGACTTGACAAAATGTAATTGGACAAAGTGAAGTGAGTAATGTTGCTCTCATAAACCACTGTCTGAAAAGCGACTGCCATGCCATGGCGCCCCTGAGCATGGCAGGTCACCCCAACAACTCTGACACTGTCAGCTGAAATCCATGTTACCTGGTTGTTCTTCCCCTTGGCGAAACACTCTCTCTTCTTATCCTGCGGAGCGGGCCAGTCGATCTGGAGAACAGAAAGAGACAGATGTGATGTGGGCAACACGTCGTCTGCAGGAATGATGATGTCTGCCTTTGGCACGTAACTATTACATCCCCCAAATATGTCATGTGTCGATATATCATCTTCATCCGTTGGCATAGACCATAAACAATGCACTGCAAATAGATGTGTAAATCACCTCATTTCTTTCGGACGTGGTGCACTTAGAGACACATGTCATGACAAAAAATTCACACTTTCCTCGTTGCCATTTTGCTTAACTCGGCCTCTACACTCTGCACTCTTCTTCACCAGCTGTTGTAACTATAGCAACAGCCACTGACTCAAAAATAGCACATTTAACAAGTACATTTTGGTACAGAAACTTTGATTTTGATTATGTTTTTAATAGATGCATTTTCACATAATGGACCCTAATTAGAGCATGTGCATATTTAAGAAGTTGTTTCTGAAAGATTGGAGTCCAAAGTTACCCTCACCGTGAACTAAAGAGTTACTAAACCAACTAAAGAGTGCAGTTAAGTCTGTTAAAATAGTCCACAGACTGAGACGCCCAGGTGGCGCAGGGAAAAAGCACCACTGCAGAGACCGAAGTTCAGTCCCTGGCAGCTTCAAACCCCATCAGACACACTGTTAGTGAGGTCCTTACTGCTTTACTACTACTACTACTAGTACTACTGTAGTGACAAGCATACGTGGAGGACGCAAATAAAAAAGAAAAGTGTTTTGCTATTTAGTATTATTTACAGTAGCTGCTTTTTCTTAAATGACTGTGTAACACATGAATGAACTTTGCTCCGTGGACAGAGGTCCAAAATATGAAGTGTGATCACTAAGAGGGTTTCCACACCATTAGAGATAATTACACTGGTCATTACAGGCGGAGAGCTGCTGCAAATTCAGAATGAAACTCTGATTTACTTGACTGGATTTAAAACAACAGCAATCAAACATTGGGTAATTGCCATACACGGTACTGGTAGATAGAGTGCGCTTTAAATCCTAGACTAACTTTTATATATAATGATAATAGAATTAGTTAGAATCCTCTGATCAGTACAATATATTAATATTTCAGAGGCAAGAAAATGATTCACCTTCACCCTTCCCTACCACTGTCCACTGAACACTCAAATGTAATTCTCCTAGAAGTCCCACTGCAGAGATGATGGAGTTTAATGGTTAAGATTTAATAACTGAATTAATCATCAGGATCAGTGGCTGTGAAATATTACCTGTACGATCTGTGGGTTTAACTAATGCGTTATAGTTTTTTCTTTTAAAAAAAAAGAAAAGACAAGATAAAATGAAGCATAGCATCTCCAGCAGTTTATTGTTACCTCTAATTTGTTCCCAGGGGACTCTCATTAGTCGCTAGTCACCGTCTACTTTATTATCTACTCCGAGAAATCCAATGTTCACTTGCGTCACACAGATCAGGTATTTAATAAAAAATGTTATGCAGTTGTAGGTCGACAAGTAGCAGTGGTAGCTCTCACTGTTAATGACTAACGGCCTATTAAAGAAACATCTGCCAAAGTAAATGTCCTCCACCTCACATTAACACACGGCACTAACAAGCAACAGCTGTTAAGCAAACATTTCTGCTATTTCAGCTTGTATAGATATCGGACACAAATAGATTGTAAAAATAGATTGTGTATCGTGCATACTCAGTGAAAAGGCCTCAACCCTTAAAAAATGGAGTGGAACATGTTTGATGTTTTATCTCATTCAAATAATGCAGTCGATGCTTTTATCCATTAGAGAATGAATAACAAACAAGACCTTAAAGTGAATACTGGTTCTTAAGTAACTCAAAGTGCTGGTAGAAATTGTAATGTAGTGTACACGGATGGTCCTAAAAACTAATTTGTGTAGCACAGATAGGTGGATATTTTACAATATTTTGTACATAAAATGCTGCAGCAAGGTGAAACAGCGCATTACTGTTGCAAGTGCAGTCAAAACTGTATCAGTGGCGGATGACTTAACAAAGTGAATAAATGAAATAATGAAAAACAATCCACTATAATCATCAGGGGAAATAACATAGCTAAATAATGTAGTTAAAAAGCACTTCAGACACAAATTGGAAGCAGACTGTCTCAAAAATAAATTCCAGAAAAAACACAGCCCTAGAAAATATCCAGGGAAGAAAGGCAAGCATGAATATAATGAAGAAAGACAGCAGCAAAGAAATAAAAGAGTGGCAGTTAAAGGAAGGAGAGGGGGAGGAGGGGTGAGAGAGTGATGGGCAGATGGTGACAGAGGGGATGGACAATTCCCTCATCCTCGCAGTCATTTTTCTGTGTTGGCTCCTTCCCTCTACATTGCACACTGGGGGCCGACAACAGGTGGTCTTATCATTACTGTAAGATGCATAACCCTCACTCAAACAGCCTGTGTTGTATGTCACAGTGTGTGTGTGTGTGTGTGTATGTGCGTCTAATAACTGCTCATTATGGCGGTAAATCGGATAACAATCCCCAAACCGCTGCAGGCTGCTCGCTACACCTTCATTATAGACTGCTGTAATTGTATTGATTGCAATATGGACCAATTATTGAGGGACAAAAGCAAAACCAGATTGAGTCTCTGAGGCTTTAGCGTCCCTGTATGTGTAAGTGTGTGGGTGTGTATCAGGTCGAGTCAAGGGTATTTATAGAGCTCATTTAACATACAGGTTCGCCCCAGAGTGCTTCACAGGAAAAAACACAAGATACACAAATTAAAACAAGGACAATAAAAAAAAAACATGATTGAATAAGTGCATCGTAAACTCTGGGCCAAAGCCTGTGCCCGTGTACTCCCACACGTTCACAGTGGATATGTTTGTGCTGAAAGAAGCAAAATATTGGAGCCAATAGCTGCACATATTACCGTCTAATATCTGGCAGCTTACTCACACTATTACTTTTAGCACCAGATAAGATAATTAACTTCCAAATAAAGTAATAACTTTGCAAAACGTCAGAAAACATCTGAGTCCAAAATATGTAAAACATGATAATGTAAAAATCCAAAATCTCTTTCCTGATGAACAAGTAATCATTATATTATAAGAAGTGCAAGTTTAAGCTATTCTTAAATATAAATATCATTCTGAATATGTTTGTTTTTGTAACATGAAATGGTAATTTTCATAGTTTAAAGTCTGGAGTCTAAAACTGACAAAATACATAAGTAACTTATATTGATAGTTACATAATTAAATGGAGGGAAAAATAAATAATGGTTTTATCGGCTGGTAAAAAAAGCAAAAAAAATTATTTTATTTTTGTGTGGTGAGATAGTGATCGCTAAAAATACTAAGTAGTTAGCTACCTAACTGAAGCTAACTTTCACCATTAAACTACACCAACCAGTAAATGTAATTAATCATCCAAACTGAACTGAGTTCACAGAAACCGTGCATCTCTATTCACAACATTCAAATTAAATATTTTATTTTATTTATATAGCGCCAATTCAAGACAGAAGTTATCTCATTTCACCTTTTATACAGAGCAGGTCTAGACTCAGTGAAACCTCGACAGAGATGCCATAACATCACATCTCTTCCATCACCCACGAGTACTCAGCTGGTGTGAGATCAGGCTGGTATTCTAGACAGGAAGAAATATTTCCTTTAGCACGATGAGAAGATGGATCCATTATGCCACATCCAGGAGATGGTTAGCTTAGCTTAACATGCTGTCCATGTTGTGTCCTGTTTGTTTAATCTGTTCACAAATCAAAGTGTAACAACGGCTACTCGTGGTTTTACAGGGCGTTACTCAAAAGTCAACACGTTCTCACTACCAACCATATAAAAGAAGCAACAAAATATAGAACCAGTTAGACTTTCAAAATAAAACTAGTGGTTAACGTTGCAGTTACATTACGAAACGTCACAGTTTGGTGAGGTTTAGACACCAAATCTAGTTGGTTAGGTTAGGGAAAAGATCACGGTTTGGGTTAAAATAACAACGTTACTAAGTCCGGTTTCTGGTCACCCATCTCAACCACCCTCGGACCTTTCTGTTAAATATCCTACATGTACCTTTAGCATTCAAAGATGACATTACAGGGCTTCCCCACTGTGATGAACTATGACCCTAAGGGGCTCCCCAGTGAGTTACAAACTGACGCCACCAGGGCTTGACCGTGCGTCCATATGTGACGAGATGAGAGTGAGAACGTGTCTTTAAAGGCAGTGAGTCAATTAGATGATGCCACTTGGTAGGAGACACAATCAGCTCCACAGAGAAACGCTAATAAATGCTAAGTGCTTTGCAAAGGCTTTAGACGGAAACTGACCCGAACCTGCGCTTTATATTAAGTTCAGTAATGGCAGACTTTATCGCACGTTAGTTTAAGGGCACCGATCGGGCTCCACATACATGATTTTCTTCGATTAACAAAAAAAGTTTAACATTTTGGTGTGTGGCTTTTGGTTAACCCTCTCAAAATGTTTTACTAAACTCAAAAAATATATGTGGATGAAATCACAAGGAAGGATTTTTTCTGCTTTGGAAAAGTTGGCATACTGGAGGACTCATTACTAACAGCGGCAATTAATGCATTTTATTATATTTTTGACCCTTCAAGGAGGACACTTTAATACATTTTGAGTGGATATTAAATTGCTTTGACAGGTTGTACATTATTAGCTTCTACAAGGAACATTTAATAAAAGAGGTACATGCCAGACCAATAAAATACCCAGCAACTAGTAGCACTCACTCTACTTTATTATGGTAGTATTAGGTCTTTTCATTACCTGCCAGAATAATTTTTTTTTGTGTGTGCATGTTCTCAAACGTCCTTGAATCCAGAAAATCAGCCCCCCAAAATAAAATAAAATTAAGGTCAGTCTCTAAATTACTACGCAGCAAAGAAGTGCGGCAGAAGCAGAGATTATGCTTCATGTTGTCTTTCCTCTCCTGCTTATCCAAGCAGGAATATTTAAAGCCTTGCTATAATAATTATATCACAGTTAATATCATAATTGAATTTGGTGTATTTAAATTAAGTATCTGAAATGTGTGTTTATCTCTGCGGTGCCAGGCCGTGTGGAGGAGAGGATGCTTTTTATTCCTGAACTGTCCATCATGAAGCTCTGTGATATGAAATCTTATGTGTTATCATTTAATTTTCTTGCCTTCTACAAAAGCCTTTCAGAGTGTGTGGGTGTTTTCAGTGACAGTCGCTCAGACAGTGTTGTGAATAGAATTGTTTTTCTTAAAATCCTTCCTTCTCCATATTTAACTTTTAAATTGTAATCCCCCTAACTGGAGGAAAATGAAGCCTTTAAAGTTTGTGTGTTTATGTGTGTCATTACCTGTGGCCGTAGCTGCTGGCTGATGTTGTTGGGGTCCAGGGCGAACAACGCCTCCCGTGCGCCGACGTACAAAACCCTCTCGTGGTCGGACAGAGTCAGCATGCTGTAGTTGCACACTCCCTGGACGCTGAACCTCGCCATGCTGTCCAACACATCTGGATAAAGACACACATCGTTAGATTGCTGATAATACATACCTGCAATAAAGCTCATCGCTCCTTTCATCTGATCTGTTGACAGATGACAGAATATTAAACTGAGAAGAACATTTCACACTTCCCCTTTTGACATTTGATGATGTCTCAGTTTGTTCACACCACCAAGCCTCGCCCACTCCCCCACCTATAGCTTAATGTCATCGATTCTGTTTGTACTGTGGTGCTGCATGCATGGTAATGTTTCTCAGTGTCAGTTGGATGTGTAAATAGGCAAGTATTTGCTAACACATTCTTCATTTTAGCTTTATAAAACTGATAATAGTTTGAGATGACTGCGGTATTGGTATCGGTATCGGCAATACCAGACTGGGTATTACGTGGTACTGGATCGGATAGGAATTAAGTGCTTACAGCTTGTTGCACTGCCCCCAAGTGGCCAAAAAACTAGGTGTTGATAGTGAAATGGCTTGTAGCTTGCAGTGTTCTTTCTCCAGGTCAGCAGAGAGCAGCCAGACCGCCCTTTTATTCAATTTAATTGGCTAAAAAATTCAGTTTGACCCCATTTACACCTCTGCTATGTCCTCGACTCCCAGAGTAAAGTACCGCAGTGCATTTACAATAATCCACACCACTAAGAGATCTTCATTTGAAGATAAGAACTTCAAATTAACAAAGACGTGAAACAAACAATACATCAACATAAACACAACTGTAAAAAAAAACATTTTAACTAAAAGCTCTCATGGTTATAACTTATCAGGTCCTAATGAGTTAGCAGTAAGCTACCCACAGTATCTAGCTTCAGGATCTGTTGTGAATTATTCCAGCAGGATGGAACGCTGCACTGAAAGCTTCCCAAGCTCTGTATTTACTTTAAAAACTTGGAGCAGAAGCCAATCTTCAGGGCAGGTCTGATAAGTTCCAGATCTGCATGTCAGAAGCGAGATAAGGTGGTCGTCTATTTAGAAAAAATAAACAACAAGCAGTGATGCTCTTGCCCTATCAGCCCTTGTTTTGATGAAGAGTGCAATGGCGTGTACCATTACAGCCACCAGTTATATTGATGACTACAGATGATATCACCATAATCTAGGACTGACAGAAATGCTCAGCACAATCTTTTTTATCACTCAGCCGATGCTTTAATGTGAGTTTTTAGAGTGAGTTTGTTATTGAGCCAGATGCCAAGATGTTTGGATTCATAAACATGTACAATACAAATTCCATTAAGACTGGTAATTTTCAAATTGAGAAAATCGGCTAATCTTCTCTTGGAAAACAACCTAAATTGTGTTTTGCCTCAATTTAACACAGCTCTTAGAGTAAGGATTGTTAAAAGACTGATAGATTCAGTACTGCAGCTTTACAGAGACTCCCTCAATGGGAAAGAGCAGCTTAATCTAGGCTATAGAGAGCACCTCCACACGACACAACAGGGATTTAGTTAGACCAAGAAGCATTATAGCAAATGGGAAATGAGATGATGGCAACGTGGACAGGATGCAGAGCTAAAGATTGCATATAAATGCACACCAATGATGGGTGTGAATCTGCAGGTGTGATTGGGTTCATTATCTGGGCTGCACATCCAGATTTAATACAAGGCCAAAATGAGGCCTCTTACTCTGATTAGCCTATCGCTCAGCATATTAACGGAATATTAGCCTCCTGGTAAACCCCGTTATTAATCAAATAGCTGAATCAGTGTGATTTGTCCCCACACTGTCTCATTTGTTTAAGGATTGTCCATATATTTGGGTTGTTTCTCATTTTGCTGGCACAGACCGACGCACACAATCTCAAAAAGATTATGAGAAAATCACAAAATGTTCTCTCCACGGCCCCATCTGCAGGCCTTTTTTGGAAAAACCAGAGCTGACTTTTTTCATCAAATTTTTTAAAAAGATGCACCCACTGTTTTGCTGTTCACTCTCTCTCTCTCTCTCTCTCTCACACACACACACACACAAACACACTCCATTCAAATCCCCTGACTAGCATACAGACAAACTAGTGGTGCAGAGCAGATGAGAAAGCAAGACAGAGACAGGAGGAACGAGAGAACGGATGGTGTTTAGTTTTCATTATCCACACTCTTGTTGCTTGCAGTGTCACCTTGTTCTCCCTCTCCTCCTCTCGCTCACTTCATCTGGGCTGATAGAATGCGTGCGAAACGCGAGGCGACGACAGCCCGTGCTGCACGTAATGCGATCTCATAAATTGAATAAGAATATTTTTTCTTTTTGTTTTCTACAGCATGAATATTTCCACCTCTATTTTCTTTTTTTCTCTCCCCCCAACTGAAAATAGCAGCTGAAATCCAGGGAGGGAACAGCAGGAACTGGTATGATTTATGGTGTGACTAACTGCTCGTGTGTCGCTGTGGCCTAGTTGGGACTAAATATACATGGAGCAGGTTGTGTGTGTGTGTGTGTGTGTGTGAGAGAGATAGAGACAAAATAAAATACGGTTAGAAAAGTCAGGCTTGTTACTGAATGCTTGATGGTCGTTCAGCCTAAAGCCAGTTCTTGGAAGATTTAGTCTTTTTGTTGTTACAAATGCAAGGTAATCCTTTTCTATACCTGCTGCACAGGGAGGGAGGGACCCTTTTTATATGCACAGAAAATGTTGCTTTCAACTGAGCGCAATCACATCAAACACGCTCACCATTTTACATCAAAGGTGGTGCCAAAATCAGGAAAAACAAACTCAACTTTCAGTCTGAATGACAAGTTCTGAAAGTCCTCGGAATCATGGAAAGTCAGAGCGTTTACAACTATGCAAACTTTGTCGGCTGATGAAGACTGTGTGATATGGTCGAATGCTCCAGGAGAAGCTAGTAAGCGGACCTTGAGTAGAAAATGCTTTGTCAGCTGCCGTCTCCATAGGTGTAATTTACACTGGGGACACATGAGACATGTCGCCACCACTTTTTGAAAACATCTGCTAAAGGTTTTCTGAAAATTAGCTTGCAACAAGAAATGTTAAATAACAAATAAAATTTCTATGAGAATGTTTTACTTACACAGTAGGAAAACATGAAATTCAATGTAAATATAGAATAAATATATCTGCCTTGTACAAAAAATTACAAATTACAAAATTACTAACGAACTGTTCTAGACCTTCTAGAAGCTCCAGATGTGTAGGACGAGATTAGTGCCCATATATTATTGCTTAATTTTCCAGCAAAGTCGTGAAAAAATGATCAGAAAAGTACGTTTTATTTTATTTAGGAAGCTGTTCCTAATGACACAAGTGGTCATTTATGACCTGCAACACCCTGTGGCACCAAATTGTGTCTTTCTAAGAAGCTGTTTTTTGAACTGTCGAGTTTAGGCCACCTGACTCAGGACTTTGGCAATGAGAGCAGAAGCTGTAATATTTACTGACTTAAATAAAAACGTGATACCATCCAATAGACATTCAACCTAAAGCCGTTTCTTGAAAGCTTTTTGTTGAGGTCATCTCTTTTTAAACCTGCCAGGAAGTTTGTAATTTTTAAAGAAAAACAACATTGATTTTAATTGAGTGCAAAGCCTCACTGAACTGACAGTGTTAGACCAAATGACGTCAGAATCAAGAAAAAGAGGGTATTATTAGATCTTTGGCCCCAACGTAATTTGAGTGTGAGACCCCTGACTTTTGCAACACAGCTATTCATGTACTTGAAATTTTTACCATTTTCATGCAAAAACATCCACAATGTTCAAAGTTTTAACTGTTGACTCCACAACTCTCTCCAACAGCATTTTGACCATCATGGCACAATAAAAACCCACTTAAACCCTGCTGCCAACCTGCTTCCTTGTGTGTTTTGTAAAGGCATTATATAAAAAAAAACCCATGGTGAGTCAAATCTGGTTATGTTATTGCAAAAAAACAAAACTGACATGTTGTGAGAGCAGAAGGATGGAAGGAGAGAGACAGAGGAGAGGAGGGAATAAGGAACCAGAGGAAGGGAGGAGGATAAGTACTGAAGCCAGCTTATTATCTGAAGAGCAGCGGTGTATAAACATTGGAGGGTATGTACGGATGAGGGAGCTTGATGAGAGTGAGTGAAGAGAGAGAGAGAGGGAGGCGGCATCCTCAGGGGAGAACTGAGCACATCTGCTGTGTTCCACACAGCCGGGCAAAAAAACTCCAGAGCTGACACACTTTTAAGTTACACACATCGCACACACACTCACATTTACACAAATAAGTGCACATCTGAACACATGAGCGCGCACAGAATATCCAAAGTTTATGTGTAAGCTAAAAGACACATTGCACAAACACAAACACACACACACTTGCATGCAGAGTCCTGCATAGATCTCCAGGGTACCTGCTCAGTGACTTGAACTGCTCTCCACCAACAGAGGGAAAGTTTTTGCTCCCAGTGGCTTGTTTGAAGTGATCAGCGTCTCTGTCATTAAGAGGCAATACGAGCAGACGCACTTACCATCTGCCACCACACTGTGGCAGCCCTGAGGCTACCTGCGTTATGTGTGTGTGTTTGTCTCTCTGTAACTGACACAAGGCTGTCCACACCTGCGGGTTCATCACTATTTATGTGCAAGTGACCGTGTGTGTGTGTGTTGTGTGTGTTATTTGGAAAGACAGTGTGTGAGTTCCCATTTATGTAAACACCATCTGTATGGTTTCCACAGCTGCGGAGAGCTGAATATAAAGAATAAACGAGAATCTAAAGAATATGAAGGAGAAAAACGGCATAACAGAAAGGAAGCATATCGTACAACTAACCTTGTACTGAATATAGACACAGAATCCTGTCATTCGACAGGATCAGCCCTATAGTTACTGCATGTAAGACATCTGAAAAAGCTTTAAACTAGGATTCTTTTCAGACTTGTAAGGACCTGATGAATGTGCGTGTGTGTGTGTGTGTTTTGGCGGTTTGGGTTAAATTACAAGGCCTTTGATGCTCGGAGACAACAGTTTCTGGGGAGCAGAAGAAAAAGGGAGAATACAAATAATAGAGTGCGAATAAAAAATGGAGGGCAGAGACGAGGAGAGGTGTAATGAGTCCAGCAGATGACGGGAGAAATACAAACAAAAGGTACAAATATAGAAAGCCACAGTAGAAAGGGAGAATACAAAATACTCAGCTGAACTCAGAGGGCCTGACCGAGGTTAGTATCACTGGAAACAGAGGTGATCAGAGATCACTGCGCTACACGGGCTGGGTGTGTGTGTGCGTGTCGTTAGGTTAGTGTGAGGCTGTGATAAAAGGGTAATAAAAAAAGACAAAGAGAGTATGACATGGCATTGGGATCTTTATGTGTGTGGGTGGATTATAAATTGTTGATAACAACACAGCCATTTAAATAAATAGATGTTCGGGACTTAAAGAAGAAAGCCTCAAGAGAAAAAGTGGGTTTACCACCTTTTAATACCTGACATCACGTTGATGAATACCTAATATATAAACATATATTCCAGAGCTGCACATCTGCACATTTCTTCTGATCATTTTACAAAGCATACCTTATGTTTTTAGATTGAGTTTCTTCCTTTCTGGCAGACGTTATATACCATTTATTTCATTTCAACTTGCAGAGACACGAAATATGCGCAAGGCAAACCATTACAGTGAAACTAACCCTAACGACGCCTTATATAACGCCTTTGAACTTGCCGTAAGTGTACGTATAATCAACAACTTTAAAGCAGATAGTAATCTAGATAAACGTAGAGGAGTAAAACGTACAGTTTCCTCTGAAATGCAGTGGTGTTGAAGTACAAAGTAGCCATAACAATGGAAATACTTGAGTAAAGTACTTAAAAATTGAGTAAATGTGCATGTCATTATGTGGATATACAACTGTGAATATTTGGAATTCGCTTCTTTCTAATTGGCTCATGACAAGCAGCGACGACATCTGAGACTAGAAAGCGCTGCCTCAAACTATCAGTTTCACATTAGTCTTCTAATCTTTTTTCTTTTTTACATTTAATGTTCGGCAGACTAAAGTTCGAGTGTTGGATGTCAGAGTGCCCTTGAGTGCACCACAAGGGCGAATGTTCAGACAGTCCCTGTGTACAACTGCGATATCACGCAGCACTAATTCAACTTCAGACAAAACATTATCAAGAGGATAGCAAACTATAATGCACCCCTAGTCTTTAAGAAAAGCGTAACGGGAATTAAAATAAAAGGAAGCAGTTGTCATGACTCAGCTGTCATATTATGAATGTGCTTCGCTTCTCAGAGTAAGGCAACAAGGACAAAAGTGTTTTCACTTTGAAGGATTAGCATCATAAACAAGATTCAAGGCTTTGGTAAATGGTTTCGTAGTGAACATTAATGAAGTGAAACCAAAGGCTGTCAGAAGGTCTGAAATTAAGCGGTGACAGCACGGGATTCTTTGAGAAGTGGTCAACAGTAACGTAAACTATATACAAATGTGGTTAATGGGATAAAATAGTACTAAACCAAAACCAGTTGGGTAATTGACTGCACAGCCTAAATGAAAAGATTAATGCTATTGTCACTATCAAGGTTTGTATAATGCATAATGTGCTTGTGTCTGTGCACACTTCACTGTAGGGTATCTCAGGGTCATGTCACAGCTTCACCATCCAGGGCCACGCCAAACTGAGCCAGACCAAACAGAACTCCCTGTGTGTGGTGGAGGAGAAGGAGGAGGAGGAAGAGGGGCCAGCGCCTGTTGCTGAAAAGGTCTCGATCCGGGCCTAGCCTCTGTAATCTGCCTTCCAGCGGAGCTCCAGCCTCCCTCTCCCTGTCTGCTATAAATACATCCAGCCTCTGCTTATAGCTTCTAACCGCCGAGCCACTCACACACCAAACTATGATTAAAGGCCTATTTTGGGCAGAGCTTTGAAGCTGCGACAAACACCGAACGAGAGTCAGAGACAGACAGACAGGCAGAGGAGGGAGAGACGTCGCGCAGCGCCCACACAAACACGCAGATAAACCCGAGCGGGCACGCAGAGCGTCGTCAGACCTTCATCTGAGCAGGTACCCTCTTTGAAGGGAAAAAAAAACAACACGAAGGCGCACACACTCCCACGCCGACGCTTCAGCTTTGTCTGCCGAACAGACGACAAGTTCACAGGAGAGTCAGGTGTACGACAGAATGAGAGCATGGAGAAAGAGAGAAGAAAGGGAAAGATATACATACCTTATACTAGCTAGATCTGCAAAAATACCTATTGTCAATTGTGGAATGAATTTTAGATCATGTGTTATTGTAAATTAGGAACTGAGATTAATAGGATTATTCAGTCTGCAACACAAGAAATTCATGTACTTACTACTAGCCTGGGAATGAATCAATATGCCAGAAAGAACAATAACAAGTAGACTGATGAATGCATAATAAAAAAGTACATGTTTTTAAGCTGAATAATTACTCGTCTCTGCTTAGCTTAAATACATAAGCCCTTGTTTGTTGGTTATGGAGCATTTGTATTTCCTATAAAGCTTCACTATTATTCTTTTCCATAAACAGTCATGGCAATAGAGCCATTGAATTCAACAGAACTGGAGGAGCGAGATGAGGGGATGGGAGAGTGGGAGGAGAGGAAGTGGTAAAAGTGGATTAACACAACAACGGAACAAGTGAGCCCAGTGGGGGGATGGTTTTCGGCAGAGTGATGAAAGCGGGCATGAAACAGCCTCGCTTGGTGGGGGGTCGCCATCGCCAATCCACAACAAGCAGAACAAATCAAGGGCTGGTTGATGCCACAAGTGAGGTTTTTCCATTCCAGCGTCATGGTTCAGCATGTATGACTGGCACAGCGGCGGGCACCAGCTGGGGAGAGTTAGGCCTTTTTGTACAATGTTGTGGTGATGGAACGCAAAGACAGATATAGGGGAGCCTGTGGAGCTCAACGGATGTAGCGTGGCACTGCTGTAGTTTTGGAATATGACTCACTGAATGATTTACATGCCATGACAAGTATTTGGTGATTCACACGAAGGGGACTTCTTAAGACTATGGAGCACTACACTCAAACCCAGCACATCAGTTTTAAGACGTCCTCTAACTGTAGATACTTGTAGTCCAAAAAGACTTGAGTCAATATTTTTTGGTTATTCCAGTGCTTGGACTTAGCATTTTGATACTTTTGTCCAAAGCAACACAAATTTATTTTCCTGCATACATAGGGAGCAACTTGGGGATGTCTTTCTCAAGGACGTGTTAAAATGCAGATAGGAGTGGTTGGGGATTGAACCACCAACCCTAACAAGCGTATGGTTAAAGCCAAACCCTGTTCTTCCACCTGGGCTACAGCCGCAAGCCGTAAATTACATTTCTGTCCAACCGAGTTACTGAGTAAACAGCACCGCCTTTTTTTTTGAATGAGTGGTAATTTGGACAAGAGACTTCCTTTCCGGATTATTTTTTGAAATTTTAATTCATACCCTCAAATGAATTATTCGTGCACGCGGTTTGTATCTCCATATGCTGCATGTACATGATAGCTCCAGGCTGTTGGTGTGAGAACTCCAGAAAATGCCAACCAATGTTTTCTCCAACCAATAGTCAAAAAACCCCAATACATTCAATTTACAATTAAATAAAACTGAGAAAATCAGCAAATCCTCTCATTTGACTTGAACAAGCAAATATTTGGCAACTTTTTGACTGTTAAATGACTGAAACAATTACTTGTCTCTTAAAATTTTCCGATCTTCCGTGATACTGTATAATTTATGCTATAAATATGTAATCGAACTGCATCTTCAAGGAAAAAAACATGTGAAATTCACATTGAAAACCGGACATGCTTACCCACTTTTAAGGTCAAAGGTTAAAAGTAAAAAAAATAAAATAAAATGTTCCTGCATGTGAATTCTTCACATGTCCAAAGCTGTTTCACATGTGATGCACCCCAGGGGCCCATATCAGGTGTCATCACACGTGAAACCTCAAAATAACCACATATTTGAAACCATTACATTGGATATTACATGAAAAATTGCTGATTTCACATGGGAAATATCTGAAACTCACATGTGCCTTTGTGAATTTATCACGTAGGCACACGTGTCAGAAACCCACATGTTCACTTGGGTAAGAATAATGGATGGCAGTGATTTTTAATATAATGTCAATAGGGGTAAACCAGTGCATCGGTTCAACCATGGCACTACCGCCACAAGAAGGTGCTTTGGATAAGAGCAGCCTTTGAGTGGCATTTTCATTTTAATTCACATGCCCGCTTGCCCACACATCAGCTCTCACAAAGTCAGCCCGACAACAGCGAGCACACGAGGTCCTGACATCTGGTCCCGGCTGTTAATCGCCACTGACCAATCAGCGCTGGGTCAGAGGATGAGTGACACTCATAGCAGATAAAAAGCGGTGATGAATCTCCGTCTTCCCTCCCTCCCTCCTTCTCCCCCATCTGTCCTCCCAGTCACGCACAACCTCTCTCTGCCTCCTCCTCTGCCTCGCTCCCAACCACTCATTACTGTAATTGGAGGTTTTGAGGAGATACGGCAGAGAGACAGAAAGAAGGGAAAAAAAGGAGAAAGGTTGAGAGAGAGGGAGAGAGAGGGAGAGAGAGGGAGAGAGGTCAGAGGCACGGCCCTTTTTCCACTTTCTTTCTGCACTGTGTTTTTTTCCCTCCCACCATCTCTCATTCTATCTTTCTTTTTTTCTAAATCAAGAGACATACATTTGCTCTGGCTTTCCTTTAAAGATGCAGGGCTCATTTGCTGCATCAAAGCTGGCTAGATTTTCAAACAACATATCAAATTTCTAAGGGCTCTATTCCTCCTACTCTCTTCACCTCCCTCTTTCTTTTCTTTCTCTTATACTTTCTTTGTTTAACCACAGCTGCTGCGTTTTGTCTTACTGGCATTTTGGCTTGCTGGCCTCTGTCATTGGGCTGGGCGAAGGAGTGCGTGTGTAGTTGTGTGTGTTGAGTGTGCGGACACAACGGGAGAAACCCAAAAACAGAGAGGGAAAGAGTGTGTTTGAGAGAAAAAGACAGAAAGCAGTGGGAGAAGACAGTGGTGTTATCAGATCACATATTTTCTGTGGTCAATGGAAGTAGGCCAGGTTAAGGGCGTGAAAATGGCTTAAAACAGCACAAGGCTTCAATCAGCTTTGGCCTGTTCAGTGGGAAGAAAAAGGACAGAGCAGGTCAGGTGCAGAGAGAGAATGAAAGAAGCAAAGGTGAAAGAGAAAAAAAGATACAAAATAAGATTTAAAATGCCTTTCCCATTGAAGAATGAAAGAGAAGACCTGCCATATTCATATAACTCAAATAGAAGTTTGACCCTGCAGAAGACGTGTATATGGCTTGGACTCCAATTATGCCCGAGTTTAGACTCAACTTGACAAAGAAGTCTTGCAACTCAAATGTGACTACCTAACTTTCTGAATTTTTCAAGCCCTGTGTGCTACGTTTGCAGCATCAGTTTCATGTTTCGTGATTGTGTTGCAGGCTGAGCTGAAATAAACAATACATAACACATTCTTCACCTTACAAAGGTTGAATTCACACATAATAAAAGGAATCTTACAATGCCTCCTGTGGTCATAATGGCCAATTAACCAACAGCAGCCAGTCACATCGCGCAAGCATTACGAGAACGATGCATTTGTGGGCCACACCAGCAGTCAGAAAAAAAGACGATATTTTGGATAATTTTCATATATGTAAAGACTAGTCTGTGGTCAACACAAAAGAGACAGCAACATGCAAAACATGTGGGTCAGTAATCACAGATGGAGATGCTTCAAACTTTGTTCAACATCTGCTGCTGTGCGAAGAACGGCGAGCTGAGGGTAGCCTTGTTCTTTGGCCAGCTAGAGCTCCAGGTAAAGTCAACTTTGAAAACATTAATGAGCCTTTGACACAGTCAAAGAGAGCAATTTTCTTGAATTGAAGATTTGGTTGCCTGCCTGACATCAATTAAATGTGGGAACATTAACTATTTGTCTCTGATGATTGGCCAGCAGTCAAGTTACCTCATATTGCTGCTGCTCTTTTTTAGGATTTGAAACACATTTCACACTTTAAAGCTCACACTTGAGGCTTAGCTGATTTGTCTGTTCCACAGACCTCCACTATTGTCCAAAAACTATTAAAAAGACATCAATGAGCTGCCGCTTTTCACTGTGCACCAATGTTCCTTGGGTAAACATGGGTTATTTAATTCATGTTGTTAAATCCACATTCACTGTCCAGGTGGTGTAAACACTCCAAATGTGCATTAATATGCAACATAAAATAGTCCTCAACAAATAAACTTTTTAATCCTGTTTGAGTGCTAAAAACTACAGAGCCCAGCTGATTTAGAAAACAAAAGTATTTAGTTGGTATCTGTCCTCAATAAGAACCGATGGCCACAGACAGGACAGGTAAGTCAGCAAGCATTGAGAGACAGACTCAAATGTTGCAGGATTTGGTCTTTCCAGCCCTTTCCTTTAACATTAAGTATAAATATATGGATGAGGAGACCTTTTGCAAAAAATAATGAATGAGAAATCTGCACAAAATGAATATAAAATGAAATATTAACCACACAAAAGTGAAAAGAAATCAAGATACATGCACTATGTCAGTGATTATAAAAGAAAAGTATGTAAATTTACAGCTCTCATTAGCGGCTCTACGAGGGCTACACATAATGTGTGTACATAAAATGTCTCATTAAGAGCCAACTGCATTTTTTTTTTACTCCATAAATGTGACAAGTTGCTTGTGAGGAATAACAACAGCCTAAAATTCAAAATGTCAACATGTGACTTTTAAAAAATAAAAGAAGAAGCCAGAATAGGTGGATAGATAGCGAGGGAACAGAGAGAGAGAGAGAGGGAGAGAGGGAGAGAGAGAGAGACAGGATGTTTGTGTTTCTTCTTCTACAACCTCATGTAATTGCCGGGTGGGGGTGGTGGTGGTGTTGGTGGGCTGTAGGGGGGTAAATATTATCTCTTCAACCATCTCTGCCTACCATAACACACACACACACACACACACACAAGCCCCTCCTACACTGCCCGCAGCTTCAAATCCCTCAGACTGCCAGCCTAAGCAGTACACACACTCACACACACACATATAAACAAAGGGGGATTAGTTAGGACTGACTCTCTCTCTCTCTCTCTCTGTACACAGATAGGTATAAACACACACGCCCTCTGTGCTCCCACATATCCTCTCACTCTGGGTTTTTCTTTTCTCTGTCTTGCAAACTCGTACTGCATGCAAACAGACGCACACGCATGTTAATATGAACGCTGCGTGTCCGTGCAGGGAGATGCCTTCATGCAAACTGAAACACTGGGGAAATGTGTGCATGTTTTCCTCTCCCTCTGCCGTTCCACTGAAGCTACTTTCTGTCCTTTTAAGGCAGTTAGTGAATGGCCCCTCTCTCTCTCTCTCTCTCTCTGAGTCTTTCTCTGTGTCTCTCTACCTGTCTCCTCTCTCTTCTCATTTCTCCCCTCCAATCCTTCCCTCTCTCTTTCCGCAGCTTTGTTTTTCCATTTCGTCTCCCTCCCTATCTCCTCCTCAGCACTGTAGCAAGAACCCATCCATATAAGTCATTTAACCCAGTATTGAGCCTGAAAATCTCATTTTTCTTTAACCAAGTGGAGAAATCTGTCAACGGCAAGATAATCCCACTTGTTCCCAACGCAAATCAATTTGCGTCAAGAATCTTTCCGCGCTCAAGTGCCAGACTCGAATCAAGTACGATAGAAGTGACGTGATCTGCTGTCTCTTGCCGTTTCATGACAAGGGTTTTACTTCAAAGACATTCGTGACAAAAAAGTGAAGCTGCACTAGAAGCGAGGGGAGTTATCGTGTCTCTACAGGCAGATTTATTCACCCGTTTTTCAGAAAAATACCTAAAATGAGATTCTTTTTGGTGGTGCGTTTTACATAAAAGACCATGTGTTTGCAGCTGTCCCCGTTTGCCCTGTCTGGTGTGTCTTTACCACAACTGTGTTCTAACCAGAGTGCTGCAGTGATCTGGCCTGCTGTCTGCAAACATTGCTCTGCTTTGTCACACTGGAGCATTTCACCAGAAAGTATTGACTCCCTATTGATTGTTTCCCCCCCCCCCGTCCTCTGTCGTCACATCCCACCACAACACCTGTGATGACTGTAGCATTAAGGGATGAGTGGATGGAGGAGGGCTGTATGGATAAAAAACAGGATGGGGGTGGGGGTGCATGAGCGGCATGAGAAAGCAACCTTTGAAATGTCCCCACCACCGCTGCTGCCACCGAGCGCCATTCTCCTCGAGAGCGGCTGAAATCTGAGCTCTTTGTGAAAACGCCATAAGAGCATTTGGAGTTCATACGATGAGCCGCAGCATACAAAGCAAAAAAGGGTTGGGGAGGGATAAAAGGCAAAAAAGAAAGCAGAGGAATGGAAGGGTAAGGAGAGCTGGAGATGGGATGAAAGGTGGAATAGGTGGTACAGAGAGGTAAGAAAATATAGCTTTTTTCCCCATATTTTTCCCCTCTCTTTATAGTATTTCCCTAATCCCCAAGAGAGAGAATGCAGCACTTCTCCTTTGAGGGATTAAAAACGAGACTATTTCTCAGCTTGCAACAATTGGTATTGTTCAGGGAAGAGAGCTGGGCCTGGCTGCAGAGGCGGGCCGAGATAAAGAGTGCAAATACAGTTGAGCACTAGGATTAGACTGATGTATTGTTTTACTGAGGGTCGGTGTCGGCCTCTTAACAAAAATCAGAAATCACCTCAGCTCTGAATTAATGGAAAATCCTTCCTGATTATTGTAATGGAATACATTTTTAGCAATTATTGGATTTGTATCAGATGTCTGACCAGATCAATAATTCCAGTGCCAACTTGGAGGATTCTACCAGCAGCTGTCAGTCGATAAAATGCTTAATGTTAAAGCCCGGCCTCAGTGGATTTGGTCGCCGGAAGGAAAGTAAATCTGTGCACATTTTTCTGTTGAATTTAACGTTGACATGCAAATTTGTCAAATAGCAAGCCATCTTGGTAGTACTGATTTGTACTGATTTGTGAGACAACAGAGAGCCAGACTGTCTAAAATGGAGGAAGCTCTGTACGCCAGCTGCTGTGTTGTGCTTTTATTCGAGTATAAACTGCTCCACAATAGAGGAATAGTTTGAGGCAGTTAGTCCGACAGTTATGAGACAGAAGTCGATGGTATGAATACATCTTTTAAATAAACTGCGTGAACTTTTTGTCCTGTTAGTGACCAAGCTAACAAGCTTATAACTGACAGTCTGTAAGCCCAGCCACAGCCCAGTACAGAGAACACCAGTCCTCAAACTAGTCCTCATGCATATTTTGCTGTGCCACTTTTCCACTGTGAATGAGCCTTTAAAGACACAGTGAAATAAAAAATGTCTCCATGTTAATTGCTCAGCTATCTCTTGATATTTGCCAAATATAAGTTAATGATGTCATTTTATGCTCATTTTATGGTTCATAATTTTAATATAATATTATTATATTATGCTATATTACTATTTTGGACGTCTTGTCACATGTGTGCTGCAGCTCAGTGTGTTTCTCCACCAGTGTCTTTGAGGGCGTGCCACACTAGCCGCTATATGACACGTGTTACATAGTGACGCCAATAGGTTACGGAAGTAAAAGCTGGACTACAATCAAGCTGTTTTTGGGCGGTTCAGGAGCAGTGTTTTCTGTGGGATATGGTAACTCTCTTTGGGGTAGACTTTTTCACTTTGCAAACCTATTACATGCACAGAAAAGATATATAACACACGAAAGGGAAAAAGCCTAAACGCACAATGATCTCTTTAAAACAATTATTTTGTGTATTTTTACTGCAAAATACTCTTTTCTGTTCTTGTGAAAGAATAATATTTAATATTTTTAAATGAGTCATCTTGAACTCAGGGTGTAGACTTAAATATATCAAATCAAATATAATTTGGGGCGACTAGCTAAGTCCGGCCATCATATAAAACCACACTTGACCGTTAGCTGGCGGGTAGCTATCACACGAGGTATGTGAGGATATCATTTGGCACAAACTTTGCTAGCTAATCCAGCAAGTGCGGTTTTATATGATGGGCGGGCTTAGCTGACCCAAGTCACATTTCATTGGGTACACTTTTGGATAGGCATAGAAAATATTTGCACATTTTACAGGAAAAGAAAAGAGATGGATTTTAATATAAAAACACTCAACAAGGTCTTGTAGACACAGGATTAGAGAGTTTATATTTTATTTGACTTCACGTAGCCTCTACCTAAAAGAATTCTGGCTTTCATTGGAGAGTTTTAGGGACCCATGAGGTCTAACTCCTCTATCTGCTGGTATTAGATTGCTCACTCACCCTGGTATCGAACAGTCTTGCGTGGGATTGGATTCCAGTTGAGACCCAGCGACTTCTCCCATCCAACCAGAAACACCAGGAGCAAGACCTTCGTCCCTCCCACGGCTCCCATGTCAGCTCCCATTCGTTGGAACTGGCGTTGAGTGATGGATCGATGGATCAATCAGTTAATCAGATGGACTGGAGAGCAGCCCGGCTCTTGTCTGCCAAGAGAAAGAAAAACCAACACATCAGCTGGGCGCAGCAATTCACCTCAGTTTATTGGCTCGGCTGTTTATCAGAAACTATTTTGTCAGAACAGAATTTACAACTTGCACATTTTTCAAAGAGACCACACAAAGCAGTTCACACATTCAGGCTGCACTGAAATATTCAATTCTCAAAAATTGAACACGGTCATCGAAATCCACAGTAATGTAAAACACAAATGAGTTATGCAAATCATTAAAGCCAGCAAGGACATAGCTGTAATCAATGTATGTGCTTCTGTGTGCGTCTGCCAACAAAAACAGACCAAACATTTTAATGACTTTTGGCTGGGAGGGTTATTCAGGAAAGTTTTCCCTGCCCCTCCCTCAGTCTGAGCGATAATCCAGCTATCGCTACTCAAAAAGCTCAGAAATAGCTTATCGCTGCACTCTTGTCAAGCCAATTCAGCAGCAGTATATTAAACTGGGGCTGGAGTTATCAAAGTTAATTGGCGCTGGCAATGCATCAAATGCCAATGTGTTGGGAAATGAATGTCGAGGCAAGGACAATCCAGTAGCACTGTGTTGTAAATGAATTGGTTTATACCTAATGAACATGTCAAGTGAGAGGCTACAGAGAGGCATTACAGTCCAATAACAGCACAGGATGATTGACTTGTTACGGTGCAGCAGGTGAGATTGATGCACAGGGCGAGAAGAGGAATTATACATTAAAATAAAACACACACACACACACACACACAATGACAAACTCTTGCCAGCCTTATACCTTATGTCAGACCGTCATAGTGTATGAACTCAGTGACATCAATTAGGTCTAGAGGCATAAATCTATTAAGCACATGCAAATTTAAGAAGAAACATATTAACTGCTAATTAAAAGCCTCAGATAAATTAATTTATTTTTCATTAGTAATTTCCTTTTTATTAGTGGAGGGTGAAAATTACTTTTTTTTTTTTTTTGTTATGTTGGACTGCTGTCATCTGTGGATTTGTTGCAGACACCTGTGCTGACAAACATCCATGATCAATGATGCCAAGTGGCAGATAATGTAGATGAGAAAGAAATCCCATGCTTGTTCTTCTACAAAACCGCCAGTGGAAAGACGTATTTATCAAAGAATGTAGACTGATTTATTGGTTCTAAAGGTCAGCTAAATTACAAAAAAACTAACAAAACAAACACAAACTTCTAGTGTTATCTAGTCATGCAAGTTGTTTTATCTCGACAATCATTGCTAAAGGACTCAGTTTGCTTTAAATGAAGATTAGATTGTACAGCGTGTCATTTGACTGCTTCCTAAGGCAAAAGGTGGGGCGAAAAGCCTGCCAACATAAACTCCTTTTGGTCTTTTGCATGTTTCTATGCAATTATTAGAACAAATACAGAGCACGCTCTCTGCTCAAAGGCATTCATGGTGTTGAACTGCGTATAGTGTGTATAATTGTTTTTAAAAGCTTACAAAAAGGGTCAGAAGCGGCCCCACCTGAATTGGGTCTCCGACACGGTTACATAATCTGATAAGAACTTTGTTTGAAGCACACTAAGGTCTTAAGGATAATCAACAAAACATTCAGCCCACAGTTTTTATACAGGGACCATTTTGTTTCTCTGTAAAGTAGTTCCTGTTTTTTTTTTTACATTATCTAGAGTAAATGGGACACTGTCTCGAAAAAGATGACACTGTTACATTTAAATGTCATTTTTAAAAGCTGTTATTTCCACAAGAAAAATTCTGTGCACGTCTTTTGTATTCAAATGGCAGCACAAATCTCAGAGATGGATGTGTCAAAACCTCAGCACATTAAATCCAAACTATCGTCAAGACTAGATCCCACAGGGTGTGGTGAAGTGAAATCTTTTTTTTTTGTAAAATAATTTGGCTGAACTGACCCTTTAATTTAAATTTAAAGATAACCTATATTAAAGCCACTGGACGTCCAACTCACTAAGCATAATCTCAACCAAGTCTAATTACTCTAACCTTAATACTAAATCAGTTACTAGATTTTAACCTAACCGCTGCACATATAAAGAATTATGGATCTTTCTTTATGTTCTTATGAGGACCAAATACACTTCTGTGAACTTAAATACAAAGATACTCCCAGAAATGTTAGTATCTTTGCTTTCCCCTCTGCAGCTGCTGCTGTGTATCAGCGAATGAAATGGCGTCTATGATGATGCATGCTCATTGGAGAAGGAAACCCGCTTACTTTTAAACAGGCACAAAATGTCAAACTGCATTTACTTTATCCCAGCAAAAAGCAATATACTTCTTTTTAGGTAGCACATTTTGTCTCCTACTCCCTCATCTATTCTCACAAGTGGATATTAAAGTCTGGTGCTGGCAAACAAACATTTGGTGGATTGGCAGGGAAGGTAATTGAGATTTGGAGATGTGTGTGTGTGTGTGCATGCGTTTGCCCACTTCCAACCAATGTGACTGTTATTGATTACACTTCTAAGAGGAAAATAAGAAGAGGCAGAAAGAAGAAAAATATCAAGCACCCTCCACACTCCCCCGCCGCCCTCCATCCCCAGATCAGATCATGGCGACGCGCTGTTCAATGAGCGTGTTTAAACGCCGAGTTTGGGTGAAAGCTCCTCAAGCCTCGCGGCGCCGACTACCAGCTTTATTGGATCGATGCTAGAGGTCTTGCTGGCCAACGCTTGAGTGAGCCGAGATTGAGATAGAGGGAGGGAGCGAGGGATGAAGGGCTGAAAGGTGGAGAGAAATGGAGGGAGAGTTACGGGGTAAGAAAGAACACGTCTGGAGACGTAGCAGGAGGCTTGCAATTATTATTATTTTTTCTCAACAAACATCCACTCTTCCATCTCTGTGCTGAGAGGTAACGAAGTGAAGTGGGCATCCTGAAGGCTGGATTAAGTGAAGAGGCAGTGTGTAAACACTACAGGCGAAGAGGAGGAAGAGGATGATGGAGGAGATGGAGATTCAAGGCTTCTGCCTGTGAAAAAGCTTCAAAATCTTCAATGTACACCTCACTCTTTTATCCATTTTCTCTTTATCTGTTTGCTGCCTGTTTCTGCTTTTCTTTCAGTCCATCTCCCCCACTTTCAGTTTGGTACACCAAATGTTGATTTTCAACTCCAGGAAACAATGGTTTATAAAATTCTAGTGAAATATCATCAATACAGTAGAACAGTTTTAAAGTTTTATCTATTGAGGTTGCTTGCTGGGAACGACTGCAACACCCCGCCAAAATAATCCAGTGACAATTGTACACCTGTTCTAGGTTGACTATAAATGTTTTCTTTGTCCTTTTCTGGCTCTGATAAAGACACAGTGGTTTTAAGCCTTCGTCTGTTTAAACAATTAGAGGGAATGCATATTAATGTGTGCTCCAGTCTCTAGTTTTCCCTTTGATGTTTGCTGTACTCAAACTGAGAAGCTCCTGATTCGCCTGCATGTTGATTTAAGATGTGCGGAGAACCCTTTTTCAACAGACCAACCTGCAAGGCGAGGGTCACGTGACACTGGGTAGACTTGTTAGCTTGTCTACTTGTACTGGAAAGCTGGATATATAATAAAGTCATGAGGTTAACAGTAGTGCCTTTGTCGATCATTCACGATCAGGTCATATTGCAATCATAAGGACTCGACATTAATTACTTTCTCATTTCTGTATTACTGTATTATCACAGTCACACAAAAGACCAGCTCTATTGGATAATGAATAAAGAAGAGATCATTGCCACTGTAGTAAAACGACAGCAAACACAATTTTGCATAATTAATTCCTACTGAAATGATTGTTTAAGAATTTAAAATTTTACACATGTAGTATGACCAATATAGGAAAAATGTATCAAAAGCAAAAGTACTCATTGTGGTGCAGAATGGCTCTTGTGTTACACTATGATAATTACTTACGCTAACATGTTCGCAGCATTTTAATGTTTAAAAACATACATTTGAGGGATTTTCTCCTATAACAATGCATCATATATGTTAAAGTAGGCATGTTTTTTATGTAAAATCTGCAACTTAACTTTAACTGTCAAATAAATGTCCAATGTTCACTTTGTAGAGGTATTAAGTAGCTTAAAATACAAGTAGTCAAGTAAAGTACAAGTACTTCGAAAGTGTATTGAAGGACAGTACTTGAATTATATACTACATTACACCGCTGTCTATTATAGTAATGTGATAATAGCTCGCACAGCCACCGGGGTTCAGCTGGCAGTAAACATGCTAACAGCTACCCCCTTAGCAGAGGTATTAGCTTTGAGAGAATGTGCAACCCATTTAAAAAACCAGCAAAGGCATCAGTTCAGTTCAGTTTGATAAATTAGCTGCAGATAGCTGCTTTAATAGATATGGCAGAGTGATCCCATACAGTGCCAATATAGAAAATTGAGTCATTCACCACAAAGCAATAACAATCAACTAAGAACAGATTAGTTAGCTGCAGTGTTGTTTTCTACTCTGTGTTGTTGACTACTTCTCCTCACTTGCTGACACCACTCTGCTGCAAAAATTGCACACTGAATCTTCAAGCCACATCTGCGGGGATCTGTATGAACGCTGGGGGGAGAAGGCTGAAGTCAGCCTATGATGTATTTTTCTTTCTATGACTCTTATGATGCCTCGCTGTGTCGTAAGAGGCGAGATTTAGCCTCCCTCTCCCCTGGTGACCAAATTAACTCACATGCTCTGTCTCTCACCACGGCCTCTTTAAGGTCCTGCGGTGTCACATAACTCTGCAGGCGGTATCAAATCATCTTTTAGCTGCTGGTGTTGTTGTTGAGGCTGGTTTAGCTAATGAACTGAGACACGGCAGCCTAATAATATCAGTCACCACTCCACGATGGAGAGCTCATTATAACATACAGAGAAATAGGCCACATGTTCTGATTAGCTTGCTGAGCTCCTGTGTGTGTTTTGTATGTGCACGCGTGTGTGTTTCTCGAGTGTATTTCGAGGTACTGTATAAATGAATCCCAGTAGGGAAAAGGAAAGCGGGGCCGTTTCTTCGAGGTGAGCGGATGTCGGGGAAAAGAAGGAAGAGAAGGACGTCGTTTTCAGCAACCATCTGTCTGTCGCTTTTTCTTCACCACTGTCCTCCTCCTGCCCTTCATGTTCCCCACCTCTCCATTTTTACACACACACACACACACACACACACACACACTCTGGTGCAGTCCCAACTGATTGCTAGTCCTTCCAGGCATTGTATGGCTTCTAACCCTGACCTCTGACCCTTTTGTGGAGCTACAGAGAGCCAGGGCGCATCACCCACCGCCCTCCACTCCGACTATCACACTGGGACAGACTTAATGTCCATTAACCCGTAACTGCCCTTATACACACACACACACACACACGCACGTACGGACGGATGGACTAAAGGACAGCTCCCACCCTTCATTTCCCCTCTCACCTCCCTGCAAAACAAACACAGCAGCTATAGTCAGCTTTCTTCCTTCCTTCCTTCCTGCAGCCCCGTCCCCTCCCCCCTTTTCCCTCCACCTTTTAGTGCTCAGGGAGCGTTTAAAAACACACACAAATACGCACAAGTGCAAACTGGCACACATACACAAAAGCTGTTTCACCTAAATAGAACAAACTGGATCAAACGATTTCACACCACGTGGACGGAGGGATGAGACGGGCTCCTGGACTTTCATGCCGCATTCACCTCACTTTGAAATCGTCATAGTGGGATGTTGGCGCAGCACTGGTGCATTAATGTTTGGACGTGTGTGGGTTTGCTGATAGCTGGTTTTCAACAAAAGGTCTATTTTGCTGGATACAGGTTCAAATGAGCTCACAGCACTGACAGATTTTTCAAAAGACCTTCACGACTAAACAATACACAAGAATGACTTGATAGCGTGATGATACAGTGGGTACGGAAAGTATTCAGACCCCTTTAAATTTTTCACTCTTTGTTTCATTGCAGCCATTTTCCAAAAATCAAAAAGTTCATTTTATTTCTCAGTAATGTACACTCAGCACCCCATCTTGACAGAATAAAACAGAAATGTAGAAATTTTTGCAAATGTATTAAAAAAGAAAAACTGAAATATCACATGGTCATAAGTATTCAGACCCTTTGCTCAGTATTTAGTAGAAGCACCCTTTTGATCTAATACAGCCATGAGTCGTTTTGGGAAAGATGCAACAAGTTCTGGATTTGGGTATCCTCTGCCATTCCTCCTTGCAGATCCTCTCCAGTTCTGTCAGGTTGGATGGTAAACGTTGGTGGACAGCCATTTTCAGGTCTCTCCAGAGATGCTCAATTGGGTTTAAGTCAGGGCTCTGGCTGGGCCATTCAAGAACAGCCACGGAGTTGTTGTGAAGCCACTCCTTCGTTATTTTAGCGGTGTGCTTAGGGTCATTGTCTTGTTGGAAGGTAAACCCTCGGCCCAGTCTGAGGTTCAGAGCACTCGAAAAGGTTTTCGTCCAGGATATCCCTGTACTTGGCCGCATTCATCTTTCCCTCGATTGCAACCAGTCGTCCTGTCCCTGCAGCTGAAAAACACCCCCACAGCATGATGCTGCCACCACCATGCTTCACTGTTGAGACTGTATTGGACAGGTGATGAGCAGTGCCTGGTTTTCTCCACACATACCGCTTAGAATTAAGGCCAAAAAGTTCTATCTTGGTCTCATCAGACCAGAGGATCTTATTTATCACCATCTTGGAGTCCTTCAGGTGTTTTTTAGCAAACTCCATGCGGGCTTTCATGTGTCTTGCACTGAGGAGAGGCTTCCGTCGGGCCACTCTGCCATAAAGCCCCGACTGGTGGATTGCTGCAGTGATGGTTGACTTACTACAACTTTCTCCCATCTCCCGACTGCATCTCTGGAGCTCAGCCACAGTGACCTTTGGGTTCTTCTTTACCTCTCTCACCAAGGCTCTTCTCCCCCGATAGCTCAGTTTGGCCGGACGGCCAGCTCTAGGAAGGGTTCTGGTCGTCCCAAACGTCTTCCATTTGAGGATTATGGAGGCCACTGTGCTCTTAGGAACCTTAAGTGCAGCAGAAATTTTTTTGTAACCTTGGCCAGATCTGTGCCTTGCCACAATTCTGTCTCTGAGCTCTTCAGGCAGTTCCTTTGACCTCATGATTCTCATTTGCTCTGACATGCACTGTGAGCTGTAAGGTCTTATATAGACAGGTGTGTGGCTTTCCTAATCAAGTCCAATCAGTATAATCAAACACAGCTGGACTCAAATGAAGGTGTAGAACCATCTCAAGGATGATCAGAAGAAATAGACAGCACCTGAGTTAAATATGAGTGTCACGGCAAAGGGTCTGAATACTTATGACCATGTGATATTTCAGTTTTTCTTTTTTAATAAATTTGCAAAAATTTCTACATTTCTGTTTTTTTCTGTCAAGATGGGGTGCTGAGTGTACATTACTGAGAAATAAAATGAACTTTTTTTGATTTTTGGAAAATGGCTGCAATGAAACAAAGAGTGAAAAATTTAAAGGGGTCTGAATACTTTCCGTACCCACTGTATTTTACTACCTGAGACCAGAGAGGAATCTTCATCATACAAGCAGTGGATGTCACTGAAAAAGAAAAATGTGGGTCCTATAAGAGGAACAGTTTGATTGGTGGCATGATTCAGCTTTTTGAACTTTACTTCCAAGAGATAAAGATAAATTGTTCAAAACATGATCTTTATCCCATTCATCTAGTATCATTTTTTGTGGTTCAAATACATTCAGGAGGTTCAAAATGTTATCCGACTGTCTGTCAACCCACCAGAGAGCCTTGGGGGAAGATGTATCATATGATAATTTCACCAATTTAGAGACTATTTTTTCTTTTTACAGCTGAAACGTTTTGATCAGAGATCAGCCATTAAAAACACTGAGGTCCCTAAAAAACGGTTTCGGTGATCTGAATCCGAGATCACTCGCTGTAAGCCGCTCTGTACGACAGCTTTAGCTAAATGCTTGGAATAGAAATGTAAAAATATACAATTGCTCCACTTGTGGCGATGCATCAAAGGAGAGATTTCAAGGTTCTGGGTTCAAGTCCAGAGCAAAGTGGCTATGAAATCGTAGTGAAAGAACATCATGTTACAGCGGTCGCTGCAAAATTGATGACTTGTGGGATGTGAAGTGAGGGAAGTCAACATGGACTTCACAGCATTTTTTTTTTTTGCCATTTCTTCTCACTTATTCATACAGTGCTGCAGAGCCATGTGTGCAACAGGGCTGAAAGAAACACAGCTCTACGTTGCACGGAGAAGCTTTATTCCTATACAGTGACAAGACGGATGAAGGTAACAGAGCTGATGCTCTGCTTTTATGTGTGTGGAGCTAATGGAGCAGACATGGACACTCCATTGACAGTGAAACACCCACACACACCATGCATACTCAGCGTCTGAGAGACAAAGGTGGACACTTGAAACAGGAAGTGTGTGTGTGCGTGTGTGAGGGAGTCTGCCTGGTTTGAGTGCACGGTTTAAAGCAATATCAAGCATGAGCGAGTCTGCACCTAAGTGATAGCATTAACTAGCATATCTGTGAATATAGGTGTGAACACACTGTGCTGACCGGCTCACATTAAAGAGCCACACACACACATGGCAGTGTGTGTGTGTGTGTGTGTGAGTGTGGGTGACGTGCTGGCAGACTGTGCAGTGTGTCTGTGTTGAGCAACCGATAATCAAAGAGGGGCTTGATCGTCTGCCAGCAGTGTGTGAATGTGTGCATTAATGTAGAAGATGAATAGGAGAGAGTGTGTGATCGTGCCTGCTGTAGTGTCCTTCTGAAACACCCAACGCGATGTTAGCATATTCCAAGAAGTGTTTGAAATCCCACTTTAAAACTGCTACCACCAATATGTGAGCCACCCATTGATTTTCATGCACCTGAGCACATGGTTTCCCATATTTGCACACAATTACTGATTTGCTTACCAGCGGCGGTGCATCAAGCAATTCAACTGTATTAACTTAATGTCACTGCCTTTCCTTTCACATTGTGATTGGAATTCACATCCCATCCTAATTACCTCAAATTGAAGCGGAACTGAGCACCGCATTTGACTTTAAACCACCTATTTCCACTTGATGGAAACGTCAAAAAAAAAACAAAAAAAACACCTCCCATGAGAGTGTAACATCTTAGCCTCCCTGCTGCCAGCACCCCGCTCTTTCATGTCTCTCCCCTGGGAGATTCTGCAGGCCTTCAAATCTCCATCTTCTCTCCTTTCATCCTTACTGTAGCTCTTGCTCGCTTGCTTCCCCTCCCCCCTCGCTGCCTTGTCTGTGTCACGGTCGGCTGGTCAGGCGTGGTCGGCTTATAATTCTTTGATCGGGGCTCTGATCTCCTCCATCAGTGCCAGGGGCTCCAGCTGATTACAGATGAAATGGATCTGATTTGGACTCTGACTGCAGGCCAAACACCTGCTCAGACCTGAGGAAGTGATAGAAGAGGAGGTACGGGCGAGAGGAAACCGGAGAGACTGGCGCCCAGCTAATCGGACAGCGAGACCATCTGTGCTTTTGGTTGATGGCCCTGAAAGCACGCCTGACGGAAGCAGATATTTCTCCAAACATCTGTGGAGTGGACGTGGTATGGAAATATTTCAATAATAGTTGATCCCCAATCTGACTGACATGACCAGGATCAGTGTTTCTTGGCTACATGTGATTTGAAAGAGGTCTGTCGTAGTGATGAATTCACAGAGAATTATCACAGACTACAGTTTCCTTCAGCTTCTTAGCGTCTTTCAGCTCTTTGTTTTGGTTTTATGGCAACTTTAATGTTTCGGTTTACTCTCGCCGCTCTCACCAGCCTCGTTGCTAGCAGTCAGCTGTTGTACCACTGTACACTGCCTGGCCAGTACCAAACGACAGAAAGACAAAGCTAGTGCCTGATGAAGATTGAAGATTTAGCGAATGAAGATATCTTTACATATATTGTTGAATATGTTAAATGCTGCACACATATATGGACTGCTACACACACACAAACTGTATTGTATGTTTAACCTGTTTATGAACACTGCATGCTTTTTATATATATTATATATTTGAATGCACATAATCTATTTTTATTTTTACCAATCTTTGTTCATCTCTGTTTTCCTTGTTTTTAGCTGTGTGTATATATTTATATATATTTACCCAAAGATATTCACTTTACTGTCATAGAGGAGGAAATAAACCATAAAATATATTCATATTTAAGAAGCTAGTTAGTGCAGTTAGCTCAGTTAGCCATGCAGCTAACTCCAAAAGGGTGTAACTTTAAGTTGAAAAGTAGTGGGGACATAAGGGCTCAGATTAGGGGTGTGATGATACCCTTGGGTCATGAGATGTTACGAGACGAGAAGATTTTTAACACTAATTTGTAGAAAGATTAAAGCTGGGGTCCTCCCCCAGAAACTTGGAGCAATAAACACTTATGCCGTTTTTCCATTACCTGTACCAGCTCAACTCGCCTCGCCTCGGGTTGGCCGTGCTCCGTTTTCCATTGCAGATAGTACCCGGAGATAGCACCCCTCAATGTAGCTAGTCGTCATAGCAACGCCACACACAACTGCCGCATCGTAATTTTAAATGCGACACACACGCCAGCGATCCACACAGCTGTCACTTGATTTAAGTTAAAACGTTTCAACATTCCTCAGAATGTAAAGACAGATAAGAGGTACGAAAACCTTCCAGCTGTTTTTTCATCTGCCTTTGTTGCTGCAGCGGTCTGTGTGACGGCGGGAGCAGAGGGCTCTGTGAGCGGGCGGCTGGCCGGCCTCACACGCTCCTCCCGCCGCCACTTGCGGAGCTCCTCAACTCCGAAAACTTTATATAATAATATATAATTTTCGAAATCTACACAGTGGATTTCTCACTTCAAAACTTCTCAGAAGTGGATTTAGTGATGAAATAACGTATGAAAAGTGTAAAATATAAAACTTTCTGTTGCTGGCCTCTGTCTGGCGCGCACAATGATCATGCAGTGACGATTCTCTCTGACCAATCAGCAGTCTGCCATGTTTTAACGTCACATTTTAGTATCGCCATGAAAAAAAGTACCTGGAAGCAGCGACAGGAACAACATTTACACGATGGAAAACAAAACAAAAAGGCGAGGCGAGCTGGTCCCATGCAGTGCATAAGGGGCTTTAATTTCCTGCAATCTGGAGACATTTTCTGCTCCAATTTACAAAGGAAATGTCTTAATTTATTTAAAGGGAAACAAAACCAAACATTTAGCTGGCAGGTGACAATTCCTAAACACATATAAATAATGCAATAATCAGCAGATTGTTTTTGGGACAATGCAAATTTGTTTCTTCTATATTTAAAATGCAATGCATGTTTTCTTGTTGTGCAAATAAACCTTCTCAAAGCATTTTCATTTGTTAGTTGTGCAAGATATTTTTCAGAACATTTTTAACAAATGTTAAACACAAAAACACAAAAAGTGATGGGGACAAATTCAGCCATTTCAAAATGTGGTGGGGACACGTCCCCAGCGTCCACAGTGTAAATGACACCTATGGCTGTCCAGAAAGGGCACCAGAACCTGAGCAGGGCGAGCAGGCAACAGAACCGGCCTCCCAGTGAACTGAAGAGACCAACAGAGGCCAGCTTGACGACAGAGAATACAGTAACGAGGTGGTTTACAGCGGCTCCGACCATGACTCTGATCCCGGGGACGACGAAGAAGTCAAAGACGTCAGAACTGTTACTTCCTCACATTCTGTTGATCATGTCAGTTCATTTTTTTTTAACATCTTAAACTAAAAGTTGGGCCATATCGACGTTGTCGACTGAATATGACGTTGATGAGTCATCACCAAAACAGTACAGTAAAATAAGCCTCCAAAGATGAAAATAGCAATTCAGTTTGATTATCAAGCTAACTTGTCATGTATGCGTCAGGATAAATTACAGTATGACCATTTAAATATTATGGACTTCTAGACTGGACTGAAATTGGTTGGTTGAATGTGGATGTTACTAGCTGTTGTTTCTCTTGTTCCTTTAACCTGATTGTGGAAACCAGGTTTTTTGTTTACTTGAGAATAAAGAAATAAGATGACTTCTGAAAGCCAACAATAATCAGGTTAGCTGTGTGCGAGCAGACACTCTGTGTTTTCCTCTCTCAGCCTCTCTATCAAGGGCTCCCTCTCTCACTTTTCTCTGGTCGACCTTGTGCTGTCAGCCCGGCGTATGTTGTTTCTGATGAGCACACATGAGTGCGGCGAGAAACGGTAAAAGCCACGTGCACCCTGCCCTGCCTCGGCCTGACTGCCCCGTGCGCGGGCCTGGGGGATGCTGGGATAGCACTCTCTGACCTGTCATCAGTGCACATATATAAGTGTGAGCACGCTAGACCATGATTATCGAGTAGTCATAGGTCGATCAGCCTGGCTTAAGGGAATGGACTGGCTTTCACACAGTTCAAAGAACACTTATATACACACACACATATATATATATATATATATATATATATATAGCTAAAAACAAGGAACAGAGATGAACGATTGGTGAAAATAGATTATGTGCTTACAAATGGGTGAAAAAATATGTATATATATATAAATATATGTAAAAAGCATGCAGTGTCCATAAACAGGTTAAAGATGTATATATACAGTTTGTGTGTGTGTAGCAGTCCATATATGTGTGCAGCATTTATATTCAGCAATATATTTAAATGTGCACCAAAAACAGAGTTAGTCTGATTTAATTTTTGTGCCTGTGTGTGTGTGTGTTAGCCGGCTGTTCGTAAGTACCTTGACAGTCACATTGCCTGTATGTATCCTCACATACGCACGTACACTGTACACACATACACGAAACATAAAAGGAATGCTTTATCCTGGTCATACGCACACCCACAGACGCACATACACATCTCGCAACCTGCCCCTCACACACCAGCGCACTAATCAAATCACTCTCATTGCTCTTTTCCCCCGCCAGCCAGGTTCCGACAAACAAAAAAGCTGACAAACTTTCTCTGTTGTATTTCAAAGCTCATTAAAAAGTATTCACTGCTGTACGATTTAGCGCTGTAATCAGCTCTGAATAATAGAAATGGTCGTATTGACGCCTGCAGGCACCCGACGCACTGTTTCATTTCGGAACAACAACCGCTGGGCGTGTGAATGCAAAACACTATGACACACACACGCCCACGCACACTATCTCGTTCTCGCTTTGGGTTCTCTCTCTGGCTGCCAGTCTCTGAAACACTCCCAGTGTATCCTAGCTTGGGGAGACCGCCTACTATGCTCATAGGGGGGCTAATTGTCCGGCAGCACTCATTCACATCCCCTCCCACACTCTCTGTCCTGTCCTCTTTCCTCAGCTTCGTTCTTTGGGGAAGAGTTCAGGAGTTCACACTGAGCCCAGGGCCCTGGATCCCAGTGAGGTGCCACAGGGCAGAAAGGTTACACCTAGCTGGACTCCTATAGAAACAGCCCACACATCTCAGTGGCAGGCAGGTGGGGAGGGGAAGGTTTGCCTGACAGAGCTGAATAGAATGACAGCCGATAGAAGAAAAACAAGATAGACACAAGCAACTGAAGTGTAAATATGTGAGGGTCGGAGTGACTTTGTGGGCTGAGGCTTTTACGGTAAAGTTTCTTATCCAGAGACATGAAGTTTACTATATATATATATATATATATATATATATATATATATAACTTTCCTGGGTGCCTTGCAGTTTCTTGTTTTATAGTCACATGTTCCATATGCCCTCAAAACCTATGTGGGAAAAATGCTGTAAAGTAAGAATTCTTTGTTAATCGAGTAAATTCATCATGTATATTTATTGATTACATTGGTGAACTCCCCACAGTTCTTCTGTGGATTTAGGCAGCCTCAGTTGCTTCTTTCTCTTCATGTAATCCCAGACAGAATGGATGATGCTATAACTTCCAGGATCATATGCTTACAAAATCCCTGACTTGTGTGAACCTAGAAGAACTGATGCTGCTCTGAAGGCAAAGGGTGGTCCCGCCAAATATGCTTTTTGTTAATTGATAAATATAATCTACTAACATGTCTACTTTTGAAAGCATTCTTCCTTTACAGCATTTTTTCCCATACCTGTCTACAACTTATATGCTTGGCCGCAACCTATCTCAAACACTAGATGGTCCATATAAACACTCATTCCGCATGCATCAACACTGAGCACTGCAATCTTGCCGCTTCACCATTTACCTCCCTCCACCTCCCCTTCTGCCTCCAGTATTAGCATTTAAATTCGTCTGAATTTAGAATGTTTTTCTCAATATGTGTTCATGTTCATCAGGTGTTGTGGATCTGCTGTGGGATTTGTGAACTCAGTGAGACTCTGTGTCGAGCTTGTTCTAAGTTTTCCGGAGCATCGCATGAGCAGAGACACAAACTAAAATGTGCATTTTTTATTTAAGTAAATGGTCAAAACTTGACCTAAAACTGCTTTCGGATCATCATCATCATCATTGTGACTCATTTTTTATTTTTCTAGATTTGGCCATTAATCCTACTGCTAATAGTGACAGTGGACTCAAGTTAGATGCTAAAATCTGGGAACTCATCACTAAAAAGAAGTGTGACGAGGCAAGAAACACAATCAGGCAGGTTATAAACAAACTTTAGGTTAGCCAAACTTATTTGGAAGAAAAACCAAACAAAGTTTAACCACATACGAATATATATTTACAATCCTTTAAGCTTTAGGTAATGAACAGCCAACAGCACATTAAAATAAAGCACTAATGGTCAATGAGGTTGTGTCTGTATTGTGTATCTGCTCCTATTTGTATCCAAATGCGCACACACCTGACACACAGTCTGTTTTGTTAAACATGCTCATATATCAACATGAACATGAAGCACGAAGTTCAGTGAGCATCCAGCGGCTATCGAGGGAAGGACATTAGCTTTCTTTTAGCAAATACAAATATTGGAGGGGCCAAATTTCCATGTTTCATGTATTTGGATGTGACCCCCCCCCCCAGGGTGATTACTGACTTGCACTTTTATTCTTCTTTGCTGTTTTACTTTTCATTTATAAGCAATTCACATACCTGGAAGGCAAGCAAAGGCTGTAAACGAAAAAGTGAGAGACACTTTCCCCTGACTCAACAACTGCTAACAATAAATGTGCCTTTGAGCAAGGCACTTAACCCAGCTGGATTCAATGTGCTCAGTGACTGAGAGAAGCCTGGAGACAATGAAAGAGTTGAGCTTCTGGTACTGGGCAGTTCCCAATGGCCAAAATTAGCTGGCTGTGGTTGTACTGGGCAGCTCCCAGGAATGTATGTGCATTACTGTTAAAAAAAAAGGCAAAGCAGGACAAGTCTGAAGAAGTATGTGCATACTCAGCAGAAGCAAATCCTTCCCTGGATGAATAAATGTATTAAAAAAATCTGCCAACGACAGCTATAGGATCAGTTAGCGAAATCAACGGTCATCAGCTAAAAATGCACCTGGCAGACATACAGTGCAGACAGATATTTGTTAAGTGAAGACAGGAGAAGTGAAAGGTGAGAGGAGTGAGACGAGAGTGGCGGGCCTCAGTGCTCTAACCCGGGGTCTATTAGAGCCTGATTGGACCCATTAGGAGGGAAAGGCGATACGCGAACCCGCGAGCAGTGCTCCTCAGACCCGGCTCTGCATTAACCACTGCCTGCTCTCTACTTTGTTGAACACTTGGGCTGATCGATAGCAGTGAGGGAGAAGCAGAGGAGGGTAGGAGGTGGCGAGGTGAGCCGGAGAGAAAAGAGGTCCAGGTTTACGGGAAGATAAGCTGGGATCGATAGAGAGACAAGGACTGCTGCTGCGTGGAGAGAGAGGACGGAGGAATGCGAGATGCGGCAGGTTCACACTCGTTCACCTCATCAAACCCGACGGAGGGGAACCTGTGTGTGTGTGACAGGCATCATTTCTTGCTTGTGTGTATGTGTGTGTCTCACATTCTCACAATTGGCAGCCCTTGTGCATGTTTACCACATCAAATGTGATATACTGTAATTTAAAAAATGGCTGATTTGAATAACAACCCTAAAGCATTTCAGTGTAATGCACATTACCGCAGCGCTACTTTCATCAGTACAACAGCATGTCACGCTCATCAGTCTGCTGCTCTTGGTTTCCCTTTTATTTTAACAGGAACATTGCTCTTACAAATAATAACAAGTTTTTTAATTCCAATTTCTTTTTTGTTAAGCTGCTATTATGAAACTTATTTCTTGTGGATGCTTCACATTAAAAGTCATGAAACAGCAGGATTACGCTCTTTGGGCTGGTGGAAGGCTTTTATTGTGAAACCCTGTTGCAGGAAGTGATGAGTATCATTGACGTTACAATGAACAAAAATTGGAATAAATTTGTAAGTATTAAACTTTGATGTTGATTAACAGTTGTATTTCATTATTTTTAAGCTGTCCACAAACAGAAATGTAAAAAGAAATCGGTGGTTGTTTCATCAAGCTTTACGTGCTGAAACAATGTTTTGGTTGGGTGCAGTGACTTCATGCAGAGCATTAACAGCCTGCCAGGAAAGACTAAAGGCTCGTGCAGACTACACAACTTTCAGCGTCAGCCGATCGCCCTGCTGTTCACACTACATAACTTGGCGTCTTGTGACGGGAGTCTAGTAGAGCCGTGGCGTTCACACTACGTGACTGATCGGTGACAGGGGGTCACACACTACACGAGCTGACAGCGGCTGTGTCACCTGGCGCTGGTCTCCAAAGCATGTTGTGGCAAGAAAACACACGTGAAATGTGAAACTGGAAAAGACGCAAACCTACACACGAAACAGCTGTTGTTTGTTATTATAAAGATGGCAATTATAGAGACAAAGAATACGGATGAAAGGACGGATTAGCACATGCAGGTAGCAGGGATCATCTGAGCTACAGAGAGAGCTGGAGGTCAGTAAAAAACGTTTTGCGGTGAAAAAGTAGCTGCCTGCTCAAGATATTTGGCACGCCAGACATCTGGCTGGCGTCTGTGATGTCTCAGGGAGCCGTTTTGATGCACACCCCAATGGTCGCCGAGCTCACCGAATGGCAAATCTTAAAATCCTGTAGTGTGAACTAGGCTTGAGACATTATTGCGGTAAGTGTTTCATTGACAGTAGTTTAACAGCAATCCAAAAAACGGCATAGTGGAATCGACAGGAAAAAAATGTGAAGGAAATCAGTACTTTAGAAAGAAAGAAAGAAAGAAAAACTCAACAGAGAGGTGACATGACTGTGTTGTCCTTGTGGAGTTAGTGTTGTGGTGGAACATTATTCTGAAGGAATTTTATTGCCACCACCATTACTATTACTTTAAATCTCTTTCCCCAATCTCTGAGATATAATATTTAAGTTTAAATATATTACTTTGTTTTATATAAATGCCTAAAAAGGCAACTCACTTTAAATTCGTCACCTAAGGACGGATGGTCAAGACCCCTTTGGCATCAGTTTGTAAAGCGCTGGTAAGCCCTAAAGGGTTACCCAGAGTGTGTTGGTAAAGGTTTGGCTGCTGTTTGGGAATTCACCACAGTAGCTAGTGTTGTATTACATCTACCTTAATGCACAGGGTTGTATCAGTGAGCAGGGTGATTGGGTGTGCATGGATACGTGCAGCACATTTATCTGTGCGTACCTGTCACCTGTCACGCCGCTTTATGTGTACATAACCCCACCTCCATCTTTCTTGCATTTTCCTCCCTTCCCCCCCTTCCTCTTCCTCCCTCACTTTCATGCCCCCCTTTCTTCCCTTTTCTCCCCCCTTCTCCACAAGCTCCCGGTGTCTGTGATGGCACCCTGTCAGAGAAAAGCTATTTATGATCAGCAACCAATATCCTCACAGAGATAGACACACACTGGGAGAGAGACATCCATTATTATTAGAGGAATGGGGGATAAATGAGACAGTGGGAGAGAGAGGCAGAAAAAAATATGAATAGAGGAGTAGAGCAATGTTGCCTGAAGCTGTTTTTCACGCCTCTGTGTTTATGTGTGCGCAGCTTGGTCGTTATGTCACGGTATATGTGTGCGTGTCTCCGTTTAAGTGCGTCCCTCTTCTGCCTGTGTATCTCTGTTTTCTGTAGGTTTGAAGTCGAGATACAAATTACTTTTTTTATTGAAGGCTGAAGTCCGCTGGAGCTCTGGGTCACTCGATCAAACAGACTGTAAATGCGAGAGCACACTTGAGAGAAAAAGAGATGACCACCTGGTAACTTACACACAGGCTCTCACATATACATGTCACTCTGGTATCCAGTATCCTACTGTGACAGCGGTTCCTGATACTTCTAAAAATCTACACTTAGCGTGGCACATAACACACTGTCCTTCACAGCCAAAACTTTTTAATTGATGTACAGCTATGGCGTCTTTTCAACATGATATCATGGAATGGCGTATAAATAGCACCCCACTTTTAAGGACATTTCGGCGTGCCATGTCAACGCATTTTAAGCTTTTCACGTGTCATTTTCATGCTGTTATTACGCTGTTCGGTCCTTATAGATCCAAAGCAACACAAACAAGGTTAACTCTATCGTTTATGTCAGTTGGTACTTTCACTAATTACAAATGTGTTTTGGGAATATGCGTCACTAAAGCACAACATAAAACCATATCAATAGGGGGTCTTACAGGAATAGCTGATTTTGAAACACACAACGCACACTTTGCCAAGAGTTAGATCTTTATATTCTGGGCATGGTCAGTCAGATACACTTTATTAGTAGAAGTCCATTCATTTCTCTTGTCTCACTCTCTTTCTTCCTCGTTTTCCACTTTTTGCTTCAGGCGAAAAACGGCCGCCTCACTTTCACTCATCACACACAGAAACAGAATCACAATACGGTGTGAGCGCCCCACACACGCGCTCACACCCATAGGGATGCTATGCTTCCCAAATTTAAAACTTTTTTCAATCTTTTTCTTTTTGTTTGCTTTTTTCTTATCTCACGGCTCTTGCATCTTTCTTCTGTTTCTTTGTCTCGCTTCAGAATTATTTCTTTCTGGGAGGATACCTGAAAATGCCTGTAATTTCCTCATCCTGTTTTGACACTTCCCACCCTCCCCCCTCATGCATGATTCTCCTTTTCCTCCTCATATTCACTTTCTTATTTCTTTTGATTCTTCACTCATTTTACATGCCCCCCCCCATTCCTCTTCCTTTTCTTCCCTTTGTTCTCCTCTCTCATTCACTCTGCCAGTTGTGCTGTTTACTGTGGCAGGTTTCAGAGGAGGCAGAGAAGATGCTGCTGTGTTTTTCGTCTCCCCCCTTTGTTATGTTTTTACTTTCTTACTTGTTTTTCTTCTCCTCCCTCGCACGTCTGTGTGCTTTCTTCTTAATCTCCCTTTCAGGGTTCTTTGCCTCTGTCTTCTTGCCGAATGTTGAGTAGAGACACTCGACTCAGATGAAGGTCACATTGGGCTACAAGAGAAAAAGAAGAAGAAGAGAAAGGTAATGAGTGACAGGGGTGGAAGTTTGTGTATTGTGAGACTGGGAAGGCAGCTTTATCATCCATCCATCTATCTAATTCAGTTATAACTACATAAAACTGCTAATTTGCACACATACACAAACACATTAAAGTTCAAATTCATCTGCAGTCTATGTGAAATATGTGGTTCTAGAAACTGAGGGCCTTCTCAAGGCCAATTTATACTTCTGCGTCGAATCTACAGCGAAGTCAGCTCTAACACGATCTGCTCAGTTTCATTAGCCAATAGATGCGTTCGAGATGACTGCGGCTGACTTGATAGTCTAACATGAGCTAAAGGTGCCTGCAGGGGTGGGGTATAAAAACGGCGCCCTCAAGTTGGACACATTCTACCTGCATGAGCTTACTGTGAGCTGAGATCAATGACTGGTCTGCGGCTGCCTTGATCCCGCCAGGGTTTGAATGTCATATGACATGGTGACGTTTTGCAGCGCCAGCGAAAGCCGGACACAATTACTAACCAGCATGCCTTGTTTTAAATCCAGCAAGCTTCACGTTAAGTCAGCGCTGCGCACGCCACATAAAGTCCAACGCACCTTTTGTTTGTAGTAGCCCACACCAACAAAGAAGAAGAAACTCAACACAGTGGAACATAGAAACCCCACCGGCAACTAGCGTTTTGGTGGTGTAATTGCAGAGCAACGCAAGTGTAAACGCTCACGCCGGCGTAAATTTCTATGGGAGTCTTTTTAATGCCAACAAATGAACTATTTCTTAACTTTATTAAAGCATGAAGGTTTTAAGGGCAAATGCTGAAGTAGATGCCAATTTGTTTTAGACAGTCTGAGGCAACTCGGTGTATTTTTGTCAGACAGACTAACTATATAGTGAGTGAGAGATTGCATTGGGGGTCAGAAGCCAGTGGCTTTGTTCCACGGGCTCTGGCCAAGACGTGACTCCATGACTTTGATTCTCTATAGCTCCTTGAGCTTTTTTCTGTGTACTTACTCCATCCGGCATTTTAAATACAAAATAATATTTGTCCCATAAACTTCTGCTTCATAAAATCATTCCTCATTTGTGGAGCAGAGGATTACAGAAAAGTGGATGATGCAACACAGCTAACAAGCTACGGCGCCAAAGTTCACTAAACGCTCACTCTACAGCCACACACACCTGAAGGGTTCAGGATCAGATTCATTGGATCCCATGGTTCACACTGCAGATCATATAACTAACAACCAGGTCTCAGCTATTGTGTGTGTGTGTGTGTGTGTGTGTGTGTGTGTGTGCTTCATGTGAGTGTGTGTAGAAGCTAAGATTCATGTCAACATCAATGGCTCACTAATCACAATGAGAGCGCCGAGGGCCACGCAGATACTCTCAGTAAACGTAAGGGCCGGCTAGCGTTACACAGAGGGATCTTACAAAGGCAACACCAAAGCCTCTGACACCATCACAGTTCATTCACTGCTATCAATAATCTAGACACTGGAAACTCAGCTGCACTCTGTGCTCGCTGCGCTGCATCGACTGGAACAGCTTATTGACTGAAAAGTCCCACAAATTGTGCGCAGAACCTTGACATAACTCTCACAGAAAAGGAAATCTTTGTGACTTGCATGATGCCATTTAATGTAAATTCTTAAATGAAAAAAACAAATCAGTGTCCTGTGAAAACCAAGTCTCTTCAAAAAGTCAACTTTTCACGAGCTAAGAAAAGCAGCCCTGGTTTAATCTTTGTGCAACACATGGTAAATGGATTATTTATCCAAAGAAGTACAAACATTTTCTCAACCCACAAAATACGATTTAATCCTTCATGGTTTTCAGTGGGCACTGACGATATGAAACCTGCTACTGACTTGCTTTTCTAAAAGAAAAGATGGGATAAATCCTCTGATGGTTGCAAGCAAATAAAAAGCAGGTTACGTAAAAATCCGAAACACCAAAATCGAGTTAGTTTAATTAAATGTGCTGGAAAGTGAATTTAGACTTGATGAGGAACCTCACGGCTATAAGTAACTCCCCATATGAGCATGAATGTGTGTATGTGTGTGTGTAGACTGCTTCTGGTAGAGCGTTTAACCCTTCGGTGAGTGTCTCCACCTGGGAATGAACCGGCTGCGTGCCTGCTGAAGCTTTAACAGCAGCAGGATAACTTTAAAGACTGTTAGGAAGAGAAAAATGAAATATACTACTGCTACTGAGGCCACTGGCTGGGTTAACTATAGAGCTGGATGAACTCAGACACACACAGACACACACACACGATTATGTGACAGCACAGCGGCACACTGGCCATCTCTGGTGGATTTTTCCTAAATAAGTAAGTCATCCAGACCTCAGCTTTCCATTGGTTTCATCCAGGAGAGCACAGCAGCCAAAAGCTCCACACAAACACACACACGCGCACAACTATGCATGCACGTCTACACACAAACCAATGAACATGTGTGCTTCCAAAACACACACACACACACACACACACAAGGCTAAAAAGGATGAAGGGGGCGGACTGGAGGGGGAGAGGGTTCTGGTTAAAAAGCAGGATTTCGTGAACACCTGCACGCACGCACATAAACACACACATGCACACACATAAACACACCTCCAGCAGCTGGCTGCCTGTGTGTTTGACAGGCAGCACAGTGAGTGGCTGTGTGGAAGCCAGCCAGCCGCTTGTGAATCAGCAATGACTAACAGTTTAAACCTGCACTTTCTGAGCTAATCGCCTGCATTCTTATTGTAAATGTATGTACGTGTGTGTTCGTGTGGGTGGATGTGTTGTAAACCCACGTGTGTGTGAGCATAGCAGAGTATTTGTATCCGTGCCTGAATGTGTGTTGATGTGTTTGCCTGCGTGTTGCGACATTGTGAGCCTTCCCTATCAGGCCCAATTGTGACAACCCAGGCCTTTAATTGCTTTGCACCAAATTTGACATTGTCTAAGCTGACGGCACCCTGATGAGCAGAATAAAAGTGGAGTGACGATGTACCCGTCACTTCCCCCAATCTGCCTCGACAAGAACACAACTCTGCGCTCCGTTTGATCGCTGCAGAAGACAACGCAATGGGATGCTAATCACATGCAAAGGCCCGGGCTTTGAGCGTGTGCCAAAGTGTGTGTGTCTGCCTTGTACGAGTGCACGCGTGTGTGCCAGTAATGGCAGCTCTAATCAGTGGCAGGATTGGAAGAGGCATGTGGCAGTAAAACCCAACAAAATGCCTGCCAGTCCCTATTAGACTCGAGCACTCTCCGAAAACCTTGCTGATGACACACACACATACATACACTCCATCTTGCTGGACATCTGGCCAAGGTCAGAATTAGATCTGAACAATAAACGCCAACTGCCAACTCCCTTTATCACCCCACCTACACCTCCAACACCACTACCACTACTTCAAAAACAAAAAAAGTTGGAGCTGCAGAGCTTGACTTTACAGTCTTTGTCGTCCAGAGTGATTTAGTCGTTAACTCTGACCCCTCTAAGTGCAGCCCATTAGTCGCGGGCCATGATTTACAAGCTAAAGTTAGAGGTGGCCGGCATTTGCTGGGGCCATTATCAGCGCCGAGGCACGACAGACTCAATTCCCACTGAGATCCCTCATGAGAGTCGTCAATCCATATTCAACTGAAGGATCGATTATTCAGTGTACCGTAGAAATGTTTGATGTACAGCTGATGACGTGTCTTCTTCGTGCTTTGCCCTGTGTGTAAAATATTACGTCTCCTCTGTGTTACTACTCCTGGTATAGGATTTGAGAGATGTGGCAAGGTCAGTTTTGACATTTTAACAGAGATGGCCAATCACGTCATTATATAGCTTTATTTATGTTAATAAAACATTAACTAAGGCTTTATGGATTAATTATAAGCCATAAATGCAAGCGACTTTTGGGTTGCCAGATTGTGAATCCTTTTGATTGTGACTTGTGTTCTGCAAGTACAGGGGATAAAATTAACAATATAACAACTTATTTTAAATACAAGTTAAAGAAAATAAAGGAAATAAAGGGATTTTTTGTAAAAGTATCTCCCAAAATTAGCTCTTAAAGTGGAAGAGTGCTGATTTTAATCATCAAAGTCGTGGTACACGCTTTGGGGATTACTACTGCATGTGAAAAAAGTTGTATGTAGCCTTTTATGGCTCCAGGGAGGTGCTCGAAAGTCTGGCTCAGGTGACGTAACTTAAAAGTAAAGAAATGTAAAGTCGATTTGGACTGAAGACCGAACCAGATTGAAAATGAAAAAGATTTTGAGGCTGTGGAGTTAGAAAGAAGTGAGCCTTCCAGACCTCGGTAGCCCGCTCCTCATCTCTGCTTGAGGCTTGCGTAAGTTGCTACGAGAATGAACAAACTGGTAAAGTTTTATGATTAGTGCATGGAATAAAAAAGACAGCATCTCTGGCTCTGCTGCATTGGTTTTGATTTTTTAAAACAAATGTCCGTTGTAAGTCTGACAATCTTATAGAAGTGCAATGTTAAATCGGTGGACTACTTATTACTATTACTATTTATAAAGTCATTAGTTACAACTTGTAAAACCTTTATAAAGGGTTTTTATTATAGTGTGGTAATTTTTTATTAAAAGTGAAAAATTAATTTCTCCCAGATTTCTAATCTTGTACAGTTGTGAAGTCCTCTGAGACAAAGAACTGGGGCACTAAAACTCTCAGAAAAAAAGAGGAATATTTGACTAAGACTTGCTTATTAGCTTTCAAAGCTTCTCATTTCTCTACAAAATGTCAGAAAATAAAATGGAGAATGGTGACACCCATTGTTAACATGCATAGTAAACTTTTTTGCTATTTATATTTTATGACTGCTCTAACATTACCAGTACCAGAGGAAAATACGCTTTGCCAGCTCCGAACTTTGTAGCTGCAGCCCACAGCACAGATGCTATCAAAGCCTCCGGCACTACAATCAGTCAGAAAGCATCGACCAAGTTTTTGGCAATGCAAATGAGCAGGTTTGAAGTCCTATTGTTTCTACACCGTGACACAAACCCCCTCACATTTGTTAGTGTCGACAGATAAAGTGATTGTGATTTAGATTTTTTCAGTGAAGTGGGACCTTTCCACTACCATCCACTCATTTCCTGTGTGAGGCGTGTTTGCCCGCGTTGGGTGCTTTTGGCAAGAGATATTGGTTTGAGCGGCGGAGCTGTGATTATTATTCTCACTGTGCCAGAACACAGGAGCCACACAAAATACTGAGCAGCACCTGGTGTGTGAGCTAAACTGAGGAAGACACACAAGATGAAAAACTCTCATTTGTCAATGTATCCACAAAATATCACAGTCACGCACTCCGCGGGCTTTTATTGGTTTTGAAACGGATAAAATCGCCCAACAGTTCAGTCTTTCTTTTTCAGATTTAATGTGCAAGAGAAAAGCCCTGTAATGTGGGGTGAGACGGGTGAGTGCATGAGCTGGGAGGTCTTTTTGTGCGTGTGTGTGTGTGTGGGTAGGTGTGTGAGACATCTGTTTACATAAGTGGGCGGATGTGATGGTAAAGCACTGGTTTGGGCTCTGGCCTTTTCACAACAAGGCCAACGGCTGCGCCAATATTTTTCTCATAAAGGAGTAAAGCCAAACAAATTCCCTTTTACTGAGGCGCCCTGCAACGTTGCATACAGGGCTTTTCACTCGACCACTTTCACTCCAGATTTCTGCTTTTCTCGCCACACAACTGGGTGTCAACTTTTCCATCTAGTCAAATGTCAGATATTGATGTAAATGCTGAAAAAGTGCTTCTGTCTAAATGAAGAATTATGAGGATGCCAGTGATGTTCCAGACCAATCAGTGTGTCACCTGCTTGTTTTACCACCACTAACGTTTTGTTAAAGCTGCTCTGATAAAGAGTTTTGCATTAAAAATGGATGAAATCATTATGTGTAATGTGGAACGTGTCACTTGTAGTGACAGAGAGTTATCATCCGACGGTTAGTTTTGGTAGAGACCAGGGGCCGTATTATAGAAAGTTCATAAAGTTAGGAGAGTTTATTTAAGATTTTTAATAAAGTTAGGATGGTTGTGTGATACATTTTCCTGTCTTAAGTTAGGATAGGATAACATTGACTTAGGAACTGTTCATCTGTAATGGCTTTTTCCCTAAATCAGGTCCTAACCCTATATTTCCATGGTTACCAAGCAGTTAAGATTTCTGTAATAGGGGCTACAAAGAGAGTGAACCAGACTTAAATTTGTCTGTTGGCCAGAAACACAACTCCAAATGAATATTAAAAGAAAGATTGATGGCAACTTTATAATGTGAGAATACTCCATGTTAAATGCTTTAAAATATAGTAATTGGACTCTTCTTCTTCTTTCCCTTAATGAAAATACTCATTTCAGTTGTTAAGTTCAACAGTAGATTGTAGTATTTTGTATTGAAATATGGAGATTCAACCCTTTTTATCTATGAAATGGTAAAAAACAAAATGGTTGTAATACTGATTTTGCATGTCTTCTTTTAAATATGATTTATATTTCTCTTGCAAACTCACGTGACTGCTTTATTTCAAGAGAACTTCAGATGCACCCTGATGAAGGCCAGGACTTGTAAGAGGTGGATAAACACAGACCCATCTCTTTGTTGCTCTTACTTTCAGCCTCCATTTGCTGTCAATGCCACATCTCTGCCATCATTAAATACCTAAAAAAATGCACATACTTTTCTTTTCATTTTTCTGTTTGCAATTTCACAGCATGGGGCCTGACATTATATGTGATTGAACTCTCCAAAGAAGACTGGTGTGACTCAGTGTCTCCCTGAAGGAGATACTGAACCATTACGGGGGAGTATGCAGTATGTCAGGTCTTGCGTGGGCCCCAAAGAACAATGGCGCCCAGCGGTGAATAGGTACATACAGCCTGTCTCTGCATACACTGTGATTTTATAGACTCACTCAAGGTCAAAGTGAGTGTGATTTTTCTTATTCTTCTCTGGTGGAATAATCAGAGGCAGGAATATCCTGTTTCATTAGCTTTCCTCTCACTGCTGCTCCCGTCTGTCCAACGAAATGCAACTGGCTGAGGGTCGGAGCTGCAGCTGTAATAGCAAATAGCCAGGGAACCCTACATAGGTGGGGGATTATTGACAGAGAGAAAGGTTAAAGAGTAATATGTGAGCGTGGATCAATTAATGCATCTACTCCTGTGAGTGTGCGCACCACATGCTGCACATATCCACTAGGTGTTACGTGTTTGTGAATCTTCATTTGCACACGTGTTCATACTTGCCTCTGCTCATGCTCGTGCACGTATATCTTTGTGTGTCGGCGACAGTAACAGCATGATCTCCATGCGTTATTTCATTAGGTGGCTCTCCCGGGCTGCAGGAGGACCCTGTCCCTAATGGCCTCTGTGCTCATCGTGGTGAGGCAGACAGAGTGCAAAATGAGGGCCGCCCTCCCCCTCCATGGTAACTGCCAGACCCCTGGGGGCCCATTGCTTGGCTGGCTGTCCCACTCAGGCTCCCGTTCCAGCCTTGAGGGACGGATACAGAGGGGAGCTTGACAGCTAAACAAATGAGATCACCTCCCACAACTGACCACGTCTCTCTTGACCTAACTTGACTCCACATACAGATTATCTGCAGTACAGTAAGTGGTCCTGCAGATTATTTTGATTTTTTTTTGCTTAGGTTTGCCACAGTTCTAATGTGCTGTTGTTTGAAAGCTGCATTTGAATTCGAGTACTTAGTTCATGCTGGAGAAGCAGTTTGAATCCTGTCCAAACCATCCTGCCACAACAGACAAACACAGGGAAAATACTATAGGGCATTTTATAAAACATCATGCGAAACCATCAGGAAAGCTTCCGCCGCTCGATATAATGAAATTCAAAGAGAAAAAAACCCCATTGTGGATTGGGAGATGAAACGAAGGCAACAGGAAAACAAATCTTGCAACAGTGTAAGTACGCTGTAGCCTGTAGCTAAGTGGCAGTCCTGGATGTTAATTAAGTCATGTTTGTGATGGAGAGTTGGAGTGGCGACAAGCAGAAATGCTGTGCACTTTGAAGGAAATGACTCATCTTTCTATTCTTGTGAGGACAGCTGTTCTTACTAACACACACAGCAGGTGACTGACGTCTGCACACACGCACACAGTGGACTCAACCTGTTTAGCCTGGCATAATGAAGCACATAATCACATCCACGGACGCTGAGACACAAAGGAGTTATATCAGGAAGGATTATCCCTGTTACACAAACACACACAGATGAGTCTGAAGCAAAGATACATTATGAGTATCAACAACCTCAGACTGTTGCCACAAACTGACAAAGAAGAAAGACAGAAGGCGGGAGAAGGCGTTGAAACGTATGTATGAATACAAAAATGGAATTCTTCTCCTCAAAATAATAATAATTTGACCAAAAGTCACAAAGAGAAGAAAGAAAGAAAGGAAGAAAACACACACACACACACACACACACACAAACACACACACCCTCTGAGCAGCTGAGGTCATCTTTATTAATAAACCCCTGACAACAAACACACTCACATCTAGGGCCTCGCCCTCACTCCATCCTTACAGACTTCCACACTCCCTCCCTTCTTTTAGCTCCTTGAGAAATGGCAATTGCCAGACTGACACAGTGGGGGGTTGTCTGTAACCACACACACAAACACACACACACACACACACACACACACACACACACACACACACACACACACACACACACACAGTGCAGAATGGCCTAGAGACAGCATGTCAGTGATCTGTCAGAGGCTAACAGTGCAGAACAGGTGTGTATGTGTGTTTGTGTGTTTTGAGGGGAAGCAAAAGATAGGAAGGCCAGACAGAGAGGAAGTTTGCCCTGCACACACGCAGATACACACACTAGGAAACATGCCCTGGCTCATTTGTTCCCACTGACAGGAGAGGAGAGGGATGGTTCTCTACAATACGTGCCTAAGGGAGGAGGACAGGTGTGTGTTGTGTTGTGTGTGTGCTTGTATGTGTGAGGAACTCAGAGGAAAAGACCAAACATTTGCATCAAAGCCCAAAAATGCATGTGTCTGCTTATGTGTGTGTGTGTTGGTTTAAATGTATCTACTTATGCATGTTGACCTTGTGATGTTTGATCTGTGGGAGATTGACTGTGGCGGGGCTCTGCAGGGCTTATGATGAAGCATTAGGGCCTGACCTGGGATCACTGCAGTCCAGGTGCCCTTGAGCAAGAAACTCTGGGTAACAGCGTCAGGACAGGTGGATTTTTAGACAGCTTTCTGTTCAATCCAGGTGGCTGTGTTGTTGTGTGTTGCTACAAGTGATCAAGAAAGGTTTGATCAAACACTGCACAAGGGTTAATAAGACTATGAGGCAGGACTTTGCTGAACAATCCTGCATTGCTTCCATTCATTAGTCTAATCATTTCTAGCTACTTATCCAGGTCCAAGAAGTGGAGGCAGCAGGCTGAGCAAACTAGGCCAATCTTTTCGTCCTAGCTATGCATTTCTTTCTGGTGGATCCAGGTGTTCCCCAGGCTATATGCGAGATATATCCTGATCCCTTCGGTTTCCTCCCTGTGGTCTCATCAGTTGGATGTGCCCAGAACACTTCCGGAAGGAGGCGACCCGATCAGATGCCCGCCCTACCTCAAATAGATCCTTTCAATCCCGAGAAGCAGCCGTTCTACGCAGAGCTCTTTCTGTAGGTCTGCGCTCCACACTGTGTGCCTGAAGCCCAATTAATACTTTCCGCATCATTTTGTTATCTGGCCATTTCCACAAAGGGCCTATATGGAGCGTCCATTTGCAGCCCAAAATATGTGACTTGAATAAAAACATGTCAAATCTTGTGCTTTCTGTCTCTACACAAAGCTCACGAGCAAAGCTGAAGTCTGGAACATAAAACGACTCTGTAATTCAAGAGTGCTGCCTTCAGGGTTAAGCTCCCTCTTCACCTCGACAGCCAGGTTGACTAGCACCATCTTCTTTTGCCGCAGTCCTCTGTGACCAAACTGTTGTGCAAATGCAGTGTTGCAAGCTAAGTCTGAACACAGCCTAAGTTGGATCCTGTCAAGTAAAATTATTTGCTAATATCTTTTTTGTTGCCTGGATGTTTTGCAGTTTTCTGCTCTGAATTTTGGGCTTCTGAATTGGGCGCTCCTTTTAAAGCCACAGTGGCTGTCAGTATCATGTTAAACAAGATGCATCTTCTTCTAAGTATTTCAAACAAACTGTTGTTGCTGCTGCCAAATACAAGACACATTACTTCCCATGATGCTACTTGTTCCATGGGATTCTTCATGGGAATGAATTACATAACAATGAGTGTTTACTCGAGCAAAGCTCCGGTACAACAAACTAATAAAAGCTTTATGAACTGAATATATGTTTAATCACTCCTGTGTTGTATCATTTTGCCATAGTGAAATAAGCAAAGGGTGTGGCCGACTATCAGATCAATGAATCCCACCATGAATGATGCCTTTCCTGTTAAATGCAGTAAGTTATGAAATACAGAAATTAAATTGTGCCAGATCATCAAGGGCACTCAGGAACAGAACATGTGACACATTTCAACCTCAGCGGATCGTCTTGCTCAGTAAACGCAGAACATCTGGTGAATTTCACCATTCGCTCTGGTTAGGGTGCATTTAACAATTGGTTAAAAGGCAATTTCTTTTTCCACCTCAACGAAGCTGTTTGTGCTTCTTTTGGATGTCGCGGAGTGGAGAGATGGCAAAGACAGCGAGGGTACACACACAAATGTTGCCAGCTGGGTTGAGCACACTGTGTTGGTGGTATGAGTTATACAGCTTAGACCTCTGAAGCCTTGGGACATCCCCAACACTTTTTCAACAGTGGGCCCATTTTATGGTGCATTCTCATAGAGAAAAATGAGCTCTTATGCTTGCATGGATTCTTGCATTTCTAAATATAGATGTAAATTCAATGATGCTTCAAAAATAGACGTGAAGAGTCGCCAGGCGTTTACATTCATCTCACTGTTCTGCAGCTCACTAAATGGTAAACAACTGGCAGCCCAGACACCATGACCAACAAGGATTATATCACCTCGCCGTGAGATCACAGCGGGCCGGTAGCCAGTTTCTCGATGTGCTTTAAACTGTCAGACGCGCTGAAACCCTCCACTCAAACCCTCGGCTCACTTACAATCCTATGTTAGCTTAACTGGAATCAATGGTGCAGTAATGGACAGTGAAAAACTGTGTTAAGGTGTAATGCTACCTGTTAAAATGCAGTTGCTGGCCGTTTAATATGGGCAGAATGCTTGCTGTGTAATGTTGTTAGGAAAGGGAGAGGTTTGGGATGGGAGACAGAGTTTGATCTGGATTTTTAAAGGGTTGATGCCTTTGGAGTGATGTTCAGAATTGAGAAACGTGACTGTTGCAGAAGAACGACTTGGATTCAGTGCTCTCAGCACAGTTTATTCTTGTCATGGTGGAAAAGACTCTGAAGCCGCTTTTACACAGTCATTTGACATCCAATAAAAAACATACAAACAAAATTAAGGCGTGTTAGTAGCTCCTTAATGCAAGTTTCACTGCAGGGTTACTTCAGGCTGACAGCCAAGAAGCTACGGAGAAAAATCATTACTTCACCTACATTACAATCGCACATTGAGACGCAATAAAATCAGCTTGATGTTATCCCAACAAAAACATAAAGATCAGCTTTTAGAACCCGTAATTTATTCATACACGCTGTCATCACATGCAGCTTTGTCACTGAGAAGCTTTTTCAACCTTCCATCAACCGTCACTAATTGCAGACCATTTTGAATAATATCAACATAAACAAACCTGCCTCTGAATAAATGTGAAGCTCACTGGTAGCTCACACATGCTGTCAGCCCTCGAATCAAAAGCTCAGCAGTAAATTTGAAATTGAAAAATGTCTTCAGTCTGGTAAATTGAAGCCTGATCATAATCAAAACCAGTGGTGGGCTGTCTGTTCAGACAGACTGGCAGCATGTTGGTATGTTTAAAAAAGGATGTGTCAAATTCAAGACACATCTTTTGTTCTTTTACATACTGTATAAGTAAATTAGGACAAAAACAGACATTCAAAGGACAACATGTTCCAAAATGCACACATTTAAACAGTAAAAGTTGCTGAGGTACCTTTAAAACCGACCACAGCACTTCAATCAACAGTTATTTAAAAAAGCTTTGATTAAAAAAAACCTACTCCACAAATGCACCAAAAAGAGTGAAAGAGAGTTCTCTGGCCCTTTAAGTCAAGGTTAGGAAAGAACTAGGCCATTTTGTTGCTGCAATGGAAAAACAAAAGCGGCAGGGTGTCTGGGTGGCAAACAGGGAGGGAGGAAAATGACAGCGGTACAAAGAAATCAAATAAAGAGTGACAATAAATGAAGTGCAAAGGAGGCCTGTGGTCACCGGGCAGGAGTCAGAGAGCTGCTGACGACAACAATCACACACTCTGCCTCTGTCTTTTTATCTGCAGTATTTGCCGCTTTCCTTTTCTTGTCTGCATCATTTTATCTCACTTTTTCTGATTCTCTTTCATCATCTCAGACACTTCTCCGGCTCGCATTTGCGCTATATGACTTTTCTCAAGTCTTTCATTTATTTCAGCCTGCATTTTCTCAGCTCTGTCTGGCACTTTCTGACTTCTGCTCTTTTTTTGTGTTTATTGGACCGTCTCTCTGCTTACTTGTTTCTTCTTTTTCTTGGCTATTTTGCTATCTGACACTGTATCTCTGTCTCTATTCATTCACTTTTCTTTGAAGGAATGATTACATTTTGGGGAAAAAGAATTTCCGGCTGTCTTCCAAAGACTTAATACCACTCATGACTCTACTCTGAATATGAAGCCACAAACAGGAGACAGTTAGCATAGCTTAGCATAAAGAGTGTAAGGGGAAAAAAGCCAACCTGATTCTGTCTTAAGAAACAATGTTGTTTAATCAATACAAAAAAATTAATATAAACACGACAGTTTGCAGTTTTACAGAGGATTATATGTGGGATTATTTCTTGGCCAGGAGCAGTGACAAGACTGCAGGAAGTATTTTACCAAAATATCAAACTATTACAATAAAAAACTGATCAATAGTTGACGAGACGTTTCAAAAGATCAACTGTGGGCCTGGATGTGTTTAGCCTAGCTTAGCATATACTGAAGGCAGAGGAAAACAGTTAATCTGGCTCTGTCTGAAGTAGTGAAGTGAAGAGAGCTTACGAATTAACACGATTTATCTTTTTGGTTTTATGAAATTCCTTCATTTAAAAACTACTGTACTTCTCCAGATGTGGGCACTGATGTGTATATTGTGGGGTCATCTGCATACATTGCAATGCTGGCATTATTTAAAATGAGCAGTCAACAGTCCGAAACAACTGCCCCGAGGCACACCGCACATCACTGCTCTTAACTCTGAAAAACCATTAAAATATGCTGTATACTATACCAGGGGTCGGCAAATAAGTCTGGCAAATAAGTCTAAGTTTTTTTAAACCATTACATGGTGGGCTAGAACACAGTCAAATAGTTTTTCTTATATTTTTGTCATTATGTGTACATTTAGCTACGTCGGTAGTGTGCGGGACTGGACTGTATGATCGATCCCAACATGCTGCAGATGTTTTTTTCTCCCTTGTTAAACAAAGTGATTATAAGGACACGTTTGCACATGCTCACAATAAAGCATGTGCTGCAGTGTGTGTGCGTCCCGGCGTTTGATCCGCATTCATAAACATATGGACGCTTATTTTCAGGGGAATCCAATCACATGTTTAGTGACGGCTTTTTCAGTGGTGTGTCAAGCAAGCTAGAGTCTATGTGTGTCTATGTCTATGTATGTCTATGAATGTCTTTCAGAACTTTTCAAAGTAAAAGCTTTCAATAAACTCGATAAAGTTTTGCTGCAAAAAATGCGCTTTTATTTTGGAGGCACAATCATTTAAGCGGAAGTGATTATGTAAGTAACTGTAGCTGTCATGACAGAGATCTATTTCAGCACCAGCTGCTATCAATTTATTTATTTTTTATTTTTCTGCTATCAAAGCAATCTGGCTGCGGGCCGCCTTGCCGACCACTGTACTATATTATATTTCCTGTTAGTAAGATAACTTCTGACCCATGCAGCTTCACAATGTTCAGAGCCCTAACAATTCAACTCACTCAACAACAATTTCTGATCACCAAACATCTTTTTCATGTCACTTTCTTTCATCAAATGATCAGTGTGGAGTGTCCCAGTGTTAAAACTACCCCTTTAACATTTTCCATTGCTGTTTCTCTTCAGATCGGAATAGTGTCTACCTGTGCAGTCCCTCCATTTAAATAAACGATGGGGAATTGACCAATACCACGTTTCGTCTTCTAGAACCAATAAGTCGATAGACCAACTCCAACTGCTGCTACTGCACCACGGAGCAAACACACACACACACACACAGCGACAGAGATACACACTGATGTCTTTATAGTTTGGTAACAACACCCTGGTGCACTTTCTCAGGTGTTTTGAGGGTGTGAAGCCCAGGTGAGAAGAGACACACACATAAATCATAACTACAAGCTTTTGATGCCTTCATACTAATTACAAACTGTCTGTGTGTGTGTGTTTGTGTGTGTTTAAGAGTGTTTAAGACTGTATGTGTGTGGGAGGTGTGACGCAGTATGTACGACAGAACAGGAATATGTGAGAACACAATGTGTATAAATGTGTCAGAACGCTACAGCACATGTGTTTGTTGATTTTGCAAAGCTAGCCCCCCGCACAAACACAAACCCACACACACACACATACCCTACCTCTCTTTCCCCAACCCCTGGTGCCTTTGTGAGTCAGTTTTGTCAGTGTGTGTCTGTGTGTTTATGTGTGTGTGTTTGTGTGCACATCTTAATCTCCCGGCTTAGACAAACTCAGCAGAGTTTCTAGTAAATGTTGTTAATAAAGTCTAGCGGGAGTTCTGTCTGTCATCCAACTGTGGTAACGCACACACAGACGGATACACACACAAACACACAAAGCATATATATATATAATTAATAAGACCAAAGCAGATCCAGACACAAAGCACTTAGACAAAGACACACCCTCACAATCACACACACAATCAAGGACACACACACACATACAGGTACAAATACACACACTGACACTCAAACACAAAGAGATGAAGATGCACACAGGTTAGCACACACTCCCATAGATGCAGACACAAAGAAACAGCCACACAGTCTCAGAGAAACAAAGGCAAAGGCACACACACACACAGACACAAAGAAACAGAGACACACACACACATACTTAAAGACCGAAAAAGACACACACACACACACACTGCGACAGACGGCGTGGGCCTGACAGCATGCAGCAGATCCACCACCAGCGCTGTGATGCTGATGAGCAACACAATCCTCTGCTACGAGCGCTGAGGCAGCACGCTGCGGTGGCGAACGCAGCTTTAGAGAGGACGGTTTTGTGCGGTACATAATACGGGAGACATTCAGCAACACAGCAGCAGTGTGGAACAAAGCGAGCGTCCATGCAGCTGCAAAAGAGAGAAACCACACACGTGAACACAAAGGGCACAGCGGAGCACTCGCACCCTCACACAGAGACACTAGTTGGTAATTATGAAGGAGTGTGAACACACACAAACACGCACAGAGTTACCCAGCACAATCCCCACATTAAAGAGCTGCTCGCCTATGATTTTTGAATAGGCTGTGGATGAAGAGATTTATCCAGCAGCTAACTGTCTCCCCCTCCACTTTCATCTTACTGTACAAGCATCTCTGGCCTTATACCGAGATACAGAGTAAAATCACTTTAGCTAACGACAGCTTCTTCCTACATAACAGTTGTGGTTGCTGGAAAGTGATTTAGTGTTGATGCTTTCCTCCTTAAGAGAGTTAGATATCGACTAATCCTCACTGCTCCACCGTTTCAGATTTAGGCATTTTCTGCACACTCAAGGGGTTGTTTTGAAATGTGCATGGGCTGGATACAGTTTACTACTTGTTTAACAAAGCTTGATAAGACAGTATTGCTCAGGAAATAAAGACACATTTAGCGGCTGGAGTTAAAAACACTACGTTGTTTAGCAGGTTGTTTTTGGTGGGTGAAAACGTTAAATGGTTTGGTGAGGAGACTTAGAAGCATGTAATTACTCCGAGGGAAGCCTTTTTCCTGTAGGCTCTGATTACCATTTATCGCAGCAGCTCAGCACTGTTTGTCAAGTCTCTATCTGTTCACAACACCCTGAATCCTACAGCAGCCAACTACGACCATTGCATGTATTAGACAAAAACGTGACGTTGTGTCTGTCATTATGAGGTAACAATTTCCTTCTAAAGAAGATGGATGAAATTTTCGGAAGCCTTTAAAACGCATGTTGCTGTGTAAATGTCTCTACTTCCACTTGCAGTTGCCTGTTACAGCCGCACGTCAGTTTTTCACAGACAGGTTTACACATTTTTTTATATCTGAGGAAAAAGAGCTTCGGTATAAAACAAAAATAAATAAATAATATTTGTCCATAATTCTTTTTTTTTAGTAAGTCTTAAATCCTCAACTGCTGTACTCATCATGTTCTTTGAGCTGAGGCTGATCTCAGCTTTTAGTTTGTAGCAGGCAAAAATTCCCTGTCCTCAAGCAGTCAAGTCAACACTTCCTAAAACTTGGCATTTAATACCTTTTGTCTGTTCTCTATGCGGACATCAGACAATTTTGCAAATTTCCAAATGTAGCTGAGTGGAGCAACAGGTGACTCGGTGCTCGTCTATGTGACCTTAATGTTTCCATATCTGACCTCCCTCTAAGCCTCCTTGATACTTTTTCTCCACACGTGGTTCCCTTTTATTTAGCACACACATGAAGTTCATGCACTTCCTCTCTTGCCTCTTACGCAGAGCTCTTGAAAGAATCGTTTGACATTTCGGGAAACATACTAATTAGCTTTCTTGCTGACAGTAACATAAAAAGATCAATACTACTCTCGTATCTGTCCATTACATATCTGTCCATTACATATGACTAAAAGGCTACAGCCAACAGTTGATTAGCTTAGCTTAGCAGGGAGGCTGGCTACAGGTAACAAGATCTACCTACCAGCACCTCTAAAGCTCACTGATTAGCATGTTATAGCTTGTTTACTTAATCCGTACGAAACCCAATATGTACAGAAATGGAAATAGGCGGGCACATAACCCTGATAAAACCACTAATTGTCCTTTTTACACTCTTGATAAAGATTTAGTACCGACGTCAATTTACAGAATCACAGAAACGCACACAATCCCACCCCTCTGTTACCCAGCTAAGTGTTGGGGAAAGACACACTTCTCCACAACCACACACACCCGATTAACCACACAGTCACACACCCACACGGACACACACACACACACACACACGCAGCAGCTAACTTAATTTCAAAATCAATTAATTAAAAAGCACGGTCCTCTCCCACAGGGAGTGAAAGACAAATTTGAGGAATTTAATCCTGGTACACAAATCAGAGCTGTTCAGCCGCAGAGATATGAGAGGACAGGCGGGACGGAGGGATGGAGGAACGGACTGTCCATGAATTTTAAAAAGGGAAGGCCATTTAACTCAGTTGCTTCAATTTGAGACGGCTCCTCTTGCTTTTCCCTGGTATACCATAACGGTTCTATCTATCTACCTATCTATCTGGTTTCTGGCGAACAGAAAAGAAAAATAAGCAAAATCAGCAGAGAAAGTGAGCAAGGTAAGTAAGTGTGTGTGTGTGTGTGTGTGTGTTGGTGGGGTTCATCAGTAACCCCCTCTCACTCCCTCACTGTCTCTTTCCATTAGATTTCAGGCGTTTTTTAAAGAGAAGTGTTATTGATTTTTTGACGCGTAGAAGCAGAGGGGGGCTCAGAGTGTGTGTGTGTGTGTGTGTGTGTATGTGCGTATGTGTGTGTGCGCCTGTGCGTGTGTATTTGTTCTCCATGGCTGTTCTAACCTCGGGCGAAAAAATCATAATAAAGAGTTTGCCTTTCTCTCCTCCCTGGTGTTCCTAAAAAAGACTTTGCCTAATAGGTACGAAAAAAAGGAAGAAAAAAAACTGCGAGATAAACTGTTCCATATGCTACTGTGTGTGTGTGTGTGTGTGTGTGTGTGTGTGAGAGAGAGAGAGTGTGAGAAAGAAGATAGAGACAAAGTGTGAGCGAATGAAGGTGTGCGTGCAAATACATTCATGTGTGAATGTGTTAGTACAGGTGAGACTGTGTGTGAGAAAACGCACGTGGCCTTCCATGTTTGTCTGATGTTACGAGTGTTTGAGAGAGTGTGTGTGTGTGTGAAAGTGCGTGAGTAGTGGATGAAGTATTCAGATCCTTTCCTTAAAGGAACAGTGTGTGAGATTTAGGGGGATATTGGCAGAAATGGAATATAAAGTTTTCTTGTCATTAGTGTCTCTTCCACGGAGTCCGCTATGTTGCGCTGCCATGTTTGTACAGTAGCCCAGAATGGACAAACCTGCCAGGTGTATACCGCGGCTTCAACCTCGATCACTCCTGCACAGACTCTGGCTCCGCATGGCATCACCGGTGCAAGATAGCAGTGCCTGTATACAAGATGTTTTGGACAAGTGGAGACAAAGTAAATTACATATTAATATATATTTTCAATCGGCAACTGTTTCGACAGTTGATTTATCGGTTTGAATCATTAACAAAAAACAAAAAACATCTGATTGCAGCTTCTTAAATGTAAATATTTTCAGGTTTCATTACTCCTCTATGACAGTAAAGTGAATATATTTGGGTTTGGACAAAACAAGACATTTTAGGAAGTCATCTTGGCCTTTGGGAAACAATTTTGACACTTTTTATACCAAACAATTAATCAATTAACTGGGAAACAATCAACAGATTAATCAACAATGAATATAATCGTTAGTTGCAGCCCTAGTGGAGATGTGTTGTCTTTATATACAGTCTATGGTAGCAAGAAATAAAAATGTCTGCTCAGTGAAAACCAAGGTATCTTAGTTTAGTTTGTTGCTATAATCATTCCTCTCAATTCTTAAATATATATTTTTATATTCAGCTGACGCTTATATGAGGTTTTAGCAGACCGAGTTAGCCCAATCAATGGGGTATGTTTGTTCTGGTAGGTTTATTGCCAGTGTTTAGTTCTACTTCTAGTTGACAACCTGGCTCCCAGGACAGATCCTTCCACCTCGGCTCTGCAAGAAAACATTATCAGGGGAAGCAAAAAGAGAAACTTGTCAAGACTTCTGAAGCCTCATATTAGCTTCAGCTGAACCTTTCTTTACCTGTCTTTACATAAACCATTTAAAAACACCATTTGATTGTCTGAAAAATGCTCTGACACAGAGCTTGAAACAGGGCTGCTGTACGTGTAGCATACTGTGTATGTACTGCACGCAGAGATGCCTATTACAAAATTTCACAGGGAGCACAGCAGTGGGGACTAAAGGGGAGAAAAGAGAATAAGAGAGAGCACCAAGAAGCAAAAGATGAGAAAGATTGAAAGAGAGAGTGGGAGAAGAAGGTGAAAGCCAGGTTGGAAATTGATGGCGTAATTGTTGACTGCTGGTCGCTCTTATCTTGGTTTCTCAGGGCTGTTGTCTGGATGAGCTGGCTTCTTTCTCACTTTCCAATCTCTGTCTCTCTCTAGGAGTGGACAAACCTGGCAACCCGTATACTGTTTGTCAATTCCCCCCCCCCCTCGCCAGCCTTGTTTTCTTCCCAATCCCTGTCTTTCTCCTCCTTTATCTCCTTTCTGTCGTATTACTGTGGCCGCATCCCATTGAGCAGATTTCTTTCCTTTTTTTCTCTTTCCATCCCTCTCTTCAGGCAGTCAGACATCATGCAGAGAGCGGTGGACTGGAAAAGAGCAGCATGAGAGGGGGTAGTGCAGCCAGCCGGGGGTCAAAGGTGAGTCTGCAGACGGATAGGGGCGGGTGAGGGGCCAAACACAGACTCTGTCTCTCTCTTTCAGCACACAAGCCAGACCAACACCTCAACAACAGGACTATTATAGTTGCAGCTGCTGATACAGCTGGGCTCAAAGGAGTTCCTGGTGCTGGACTCGAGGTGAGGCCAATGAGGTGCTAACCACAGCTTGCACTAATAACGGAGCACTAGGCTATGCTAGCAGTGGCGTTTCAATGAAAGGGTGTATGAGCAGACCAGGAGAAAGAGAATCAATAAAGCTGGATTTATGCTTGATGCAAGAGCTTAGCAGGAATCCCTCGGCAGATACCACAAATATTTATAGTTCAATGTTGGATTTCACCCATTAATATCACCAGCCTGACACCAGAAACATGTATCGCACATGGCCAGGCATCATGCTACAATTATTGTGTTTACATTTTTTAAAGAGCTTCATGATATTCGAGCTACAGTACTACTATAGTACTGCAGTTACATCCAGGTAACTCCTGTTTCGCCTTGTTTCATTACAGAAGCTGACATTACTGCAGTGCAATTGCGGCATTCTTTAATTAACTGAGATAGAGAGCGGTGATTGTGGAGAGAAGTCTTCAACTTACTTCATTGTTTTGGTGTTGTCTTCTCTATCAGCAATCTCCATCCGCATCAGAAACTGGTTGGAGAAACCCCTACTGTGTAGCTATATTTGTAGGATCCCTTGCTATTCCATAACTCATTATGGAGTTAAACCCCAACTGCTCAGTGGATCTACTCCATGGCCACCAGTTGACAGCCGTGGTTGTACTGGGCAGCACTGTGACAGAGTATGTGAAGGAAATCAGCTAGCATTGCTTTTTATCATGACGCCATCAATACAGTGACATTACAGAACTTTTTCCACCTGGCATAAAGATGCTGCATATCAGGATCGATTATCCAGCTATATGTCAGTCAGATCTCCACATTTAGAGTATTTTATGTATGTAGTATTCTTGTTGTCTGCAGGATCTCATCACATCTATCGTGGGCAATATGCAAAGCAGACGAGTAGGTGGGGAGGTGGCATCGTCAACAAAAACAGACAGCAGCAGGTTCAGTATTTTTGGGCACGATACTGTGCAGCCTGTATTTACTTCAAGGCAAAAAAGGGATGTTTAACAAGCGTTTCACACGAGGCAACAGTAACAGTGACAGGTTACCTCTCTGCTGCATACTTAGCAGCAGCTGTGAACACTGTATCAGATCCTGCTTCGCCATAAATGAAGAAAAGGAGTGGTGACTCATGAGCTCAGATCACGCTGAAGTCGTCATAGGATCCATGAGACAAAATATGATTAGTCAGTCAAGGGGGAAGGTATCTCATTTCCCCTCATCACACTTTTAATCATTTTTTCTACAAATCATGCTGGCTCTTTGCTAAGACATCTCCAATGAAAGAAAAGAAATACACCTCAGCTTTACACAGTATTTCACACATTGTCCGTAATTCTCTTCACACTTGACAAAAGGGCCCCATGGTACTAGAAAGAAGTGGTCTATCATTGATTTTTCAACAATAAAGGGCAGCACTGACTTCTCAGTAAGACTTGATAGGCTGAGTTTCCATTAGAATGTGCAACGCCTGTTAACTTTGAATTTCCAGTTACAGGTGCTACACTGGACAAACATCTATGTTTACATTTCGGAGGGGCTAACAGCTAACTTTGATTTTCCTACGCTGCCAGAATAACGCTAGACAAACACAGCAGGAAAAAAGCCAGGTAGCACTCTGTCTTCCAACAGCTAAGCTACTCCCCCCACACTAGCTCAGCTGAGCTCTCAAGAGCGCAGCCATGTAGGGCCCCTCCTACAGCTGATAAGACTGCATGGGCCCCTCTGTAGTGCCTACCCTGGAGAGAGGCCATTAACCCGGCTGCTGCGCCTTCCTGGATAAGCTGCAGCTTACCAGCCTGCGAGCTGCAGGGCAACTTTTTATTGTCCTTTCAAACTTTATGTGTGAGTGTGGGGTGATAGCTCGGGAGGGGCTGTGAGTGCTGGAGTCTGGAATACAGTATGTGTGTACGTGCGTGCTTATGCTGCGCGCTTCCGGCACTTCCTGCGCATTAACGGCCAGTCCCACGGTAGGGAGGGTGAGCTCTATCGGACCAGAACAATGCCAAAAAAAGGCTGTCATAAAAACAAACTACCATGCTCTGGTTAACACAGGGGGGAAGAGGAGGGTAGGGGCCTACTTTCCTCTACACAGCCCCCTGTTGCCCACTGCATCTGCATCATTATTCACACGCACACAGTAACAGACACAATCTCAGATATCCAGTCCATCAGCCAGTATGTGTTACTGTTATCCTTTGCTGGTAGCTCATACACATTTGCATATACTATCCAGAAAACACTGCATGAAAACAGCAAGAGGCAAGAGCTGAATATGCATAGGCATGTACTTATGCAAAGTACACACACACACACACACACACACACACAGCAATGTTGCCAGCGACAGTAGACAATAGGAACCTCTGCATTCACGCTGGGTGCAAACAGCTTTGACGTGTCACCAAAACCAGAGAAAAAGAGAACAATTCCGGCATTTCCCTCCACACAAAACACAGTGCGGACAACTGAGCCAGGAAACATATGCTGAGTCGGAACAAACAAAACAACAAGCAGCCGACGAACAGGCGCGTTGGGAGCCTCACAAAACATACTAAATACCTTACACGCTGCCCCCAAAACACAGTTGGCTCACTGTCAAGGTTTTTGGCCGAGCATATTACTATCTCTCCCCAATCCAGCTTTACAATTTCATCCACAGCCAAGGACGTGGCAGGCCCAGGAAATAGGATGAAACAAGAAAGATGAGGCCAGCTACTATCTGAAGAGGAAATTACTGCACAAGTATCAAATATGAAGATTTCCCTCCAGGAGTCTGTCTTTCAGTCAGAAGATAAAAAAACACATTGCATAGCCAAATGTACTGTAAATGGATGGATAGTGCAATATATAGGCCTACATGCAGATACTATAACATGAACCTTTAATTATTTAGCAGGAAAAAAATAATATTGCTGCAGTGATAACTCATTAAAGCAATAGTTCTACATTCTAGGAAATGCGCTAATTTGCTTTTGTGCCTAGAGTCAGCAGCAGCTGGTTAGCTTAGCTATGTTTGAAAGCAGCTAACATGACTCCAAAGGTAACAAAATCTGCCAACCCTGTTGGTTTCCCCTGTTTCCAGTTTTTATTTTAAGCTAAGCTAAGCAGCTGCTGGCGGTAGCCTTATATTTATGAGCAGTAATGATCTTATCATCTAACTCTAGGCAAGAAAGCAAATGAGCATATCTCCCAATATGTCAAACTACACCTTTGATACAAAAACTGCAGCGTAAAACAGAAAAGTTGCAGTTTTAAGGTGTGTGTGTGTGTGTGTGTGTGTGTGGGGGGGTTCTGTTGGACTGTTTCTTTTATTTCTGGAAATTAGCTAGCTAAGCAGCCAGCAGTTAGCTGTTTTCTCACTGCTTTTTGTCTTAATGCTAAGCTAAGCTAAGCTGATGTATGTTAATATGTGCTATATATTATATACTGTGCTGTCATCACGTCGTATGATAGTATTCTCACTGAACCCTAATCAGTCACAAGTAAGCAAAAAATCCAATTAACCTTACTAACTCTATGTGTCCTGTTTTACATAAAAACTTGGATGGAAACCCAGTTATTGACAGATAGATGCGCATACAGAGAGCGGAGCACCATAGAGATAGAGAGAGAGAGAGAGGGAGACAGGGGTAATGACAGAGAGAGAGCAAGGCTGGCGGGCAGCAGATGGCCAATAGTGGTCAGCTGGTAACAAACAAGCGGGTCAGGGCTTTCCTCCACCTCCGTTCGACCACTCATAAATAATGCAGAGGACGCGAGCCACCCAGAGCAGCTCCACCAGGCTTCTTCTAAAGGCCTCCAGTAAGTCTCTGAGCGAGACACATGAAGGCAGGTAGAGAGTTTGTTGTGCCGAAGTAAAGCACAAACTTTTATGTCATGGCGGGGAGCTACGGATTACTCTCCATCTGTTCGTGCATGTGCTTCAGACAATAGTAATTAGATTTGGGTGACGCCTCTCACCACTGCATTCTGACATTTTAAAAATGACACTGATCAGCTCGACAGGGGGGGAAATTACAGGTCACAATGTAAAGCTTTGATAAACAAAGCTTCCACATTGCAGGAGCGAACGTATCTGGTGCATCCAGCTATACTTGCTCTACAGATTTGCCTGTAGGAACGTCAGTACGCCCCATATTGGATTTTCCACCAGTCAGACTTTCCTGGAAACACTTTTCCTCCCTTAGGGCTTATTTATTTATTGATTGCCCAAAAGGGGGGATGCATCATTCAGTATCGCTGCCTTGTGTTCTATATTCTCTATTATGAATATTGCATTGTTTGGCAATAATGTTCAGTTTTGACAATAATGCCAATAAGACTTCATTTAATTTAACTAAATTGATTTCAGAGAAAGATCCATAATGGCTGCTTCTGGGGCATTCAGGGCGCTGGCACTACTATTAGAGCCACCAAAAGGATTATGCTACTTCCCTCTATACAAGCATAGTTTTCACTCACAATAGGCTGAATATGCACTTGTCTGTTCAATTAAAGTTGAGCTATATAAGTGGTAAGTGCTTACACTTTAGCAATGCAAAAATGACCTCATTATGCTACTTGAATTGAGCCGAAACGAGGGGGAGAGAGGGAGAGGAAAAAATAATATGTGTGCGTAAGTGGGTGAGAGAGACAGAGGATGAGTGAGTGAGAGAGAGAGAGAGAGAGCTCAAAGGGAAGGCTAAGTTGCAGAAGAGCAAAAGCTTCTCGTCTTGCAACAACTGCAATCACAGCCTGTGCCAAAACCTTCTGGATCCATCTTCTCTGCCTGATGGAAACTTCTCAACAAGCCTTAAAGCCACGGAGAGGGGGGTGGAGGTTGTGCAGGGTGATGTGTGTGTGTGTGTGTGTGTGTGTGTGTGCGCGCGCACAGTTTGCGTTCTAGATTCATAGTGCCTTCTGTAGCATTTTAACATCAATAAATTATAGCTACATCAACTTTGAAACAGAAACATTTCTGTAAACAGATGAGCCAGGAAGAGCCGGAAGAGCTCATTGCACTGCAAATAAAGAAAACACGAGCGAATGAAGAAACACAATCATAATCATACTTAGGTGTCGCATTTAGAAAAAATGCTGCACGTAAATATAACACATGCAAATTGGGAACTACTGTCACAAATTTCATATCCGCAGCATAAATAAACACTGCAAGTCATAAACTGTGCCACGATTCCTTTCTACACTCTAAATCTGAACAGGTTTCAGAAATGTGACAAAATAAAGCTTATTAAGCACACAACACTTGATTTTTTGAGCATGCTGTTGATGTAGACTATTCTCCTGGAAAAATAAATGGAGGTATTACTCACATCTGAGAAACATTCAAATAAATTGCAGGTGGTGGGGAGACAGCTCCAGGAAGATAATGGCAAGCAAAAGATTAAAGACATGTATTAAATCACTAGCAAATAACATTTTACTTTTTCTTTGTGTAAAAAGACAACTGATATATATTAATAATAATAATAATAACAATAATAATAATAATAATGATAATATATTTATTTGTGTAGCACTTGTCAGTACAGGTAACAAATTGCTTTCCAGCCATCAATTTAAAACAGACGATGCTGAATCAAAATCACACACAGTGGTGTACAACGAATCAAACAAGTCAGTGTACATGCTACAATATAAGTAGTCCACACTGTTTGCATTTACATGTAGGATGTGTTATGGGTCTAAGGCGCAACAATTCACATCACAACACAAGTGTCTGGACACTAAAACCTGAAGAACAACATGCTGGGAGTTAGCAAAAGATTAATGTTAGCTAACATCACCAATACTATCCAAATAATAGAATCTGAGTGTTCAATTTAAAACATTGTCAGCTTCATTTCAAACATCAGTGACAGGTGGTTAACTTCAGCCAGGCGGGCATGTTCATCAGTTTTTAGTTTCCCCAGTAAACTTCTGATGTGTTCTTCTTGTTGTGTACGACTGTCAGTGTTTCTGTATTTACTTGAGGTTTTTAATACGCGATGCATTTCATCATGTCCTGTACATGCCGTCAAATAGTTGGGAGAATTTCTTGCTCCGTGCTGGTGTTGTCTTAAATTGCAGTGTGTTGAAGCTATCTTGATTTCCTTTCTTGCTTTAGGGCACAGAAGAGGTAGAGGGAGCTGTTCTTCTAAGAAGAGGTGGAAGGGGATAAGGTCAATGGAACAACCACATAAAGGCCATCCGACACATTTATCCTCTTCAGGAAAGACAAGGAGAAATAACGGCACGTCAAAGGAAGTTAGGGAGGAAGGACAAGAAGCAACATCGTAGTTACAGGAAGCAGCGAGGTTCATGGTTTTTGGTCTAAAAAACGGAAACAAAGCCACAAGTTATCCCATTAACTTTGATTATGGTGATACACAAGCTTTCATGACCAATGTGCCAACGACATGTATATGTATAAAAATCTTTAATGCTTGTGTGCGTGAGTGTGATATAGTGAGCCAGACTTCGATTCCGGTGTCAGTGTGTCAGTTTTAGTCCACAGCTGTGCACATATCACACCTTCTCTCAACACTAACACACACCCACACACACACGCGTGCACTACCTCTATATAATAATAATAATAGAGTCTTTGATAATGAAAAAGTGGTAATGATGTTGTGGGCACATATGCAATGAAAGCATGAAAACACAAGGTTCATATCACTTTGACCCTGCACCCTGCCAAAGCCCATTTACCATTATGGTCATGTAAACAAGCCTCTTCCCTTCCGTCTTCTCTAAACATAAGCCTGTCCAGCCCAGCCTCCTGCTGTTCCCCTCCAGCACACACACACACACACACACCCCATCTGCTTCGGCTCTCCAGACCTTGCATCTGGCCTGCCATGAACCACATCTCTGTTCAACACATACACTCACACACATAAAAAAAAGTCGGGGCGATTCTGTTCATGCAGCATCAGAACACAGAGGGCATGGCCGAAGATGTGAACTCCCTTCAGCTCAGCAGGAAACATGGACCAGTTTAGAAACGGCAATAAAAAAAGAAAATCTGCCTCTGAAAGTGAGTTTAAAGAGAAAAGACAGGCATATATAGCAGGAATTGAATTGTTGCTGGAATAAAAAAGATCTTTTTGAAAAAAAAATGCCTCCTGTGGGAAGCTGGCGCTTCAACTGTTGCTCAGCAGAGGATGTGAAAAAAAGCTTCTCCCACCATCGAAAATTCATTATCGTTAGCAAATTCAGATCCATACACTCTCACAACACCCTAGCCGTGCAGCATGAACACACACTGAATGCTATGTGTGTGTTCCTGTATGCAAAGCTTTTAAAACAGAAATCATCCCGTTATCACAGGGGTTTACTGTGCATTCAGCTGCTGGCCATGTGGGCCACAGTATCTGTAGCATTGACGCGATGCATGTGACACAGAGATGACAATTAAGCACACAAACACACACAAAGGGCAAACAAGAGACATCTGGTGCAGCGACGATGTGACAGCTATGATGCAATGTTAGTCCTTTTATGTCAAAACACACAGTTTATGTCACATATGTGCACACATGCACTCGGACAAGCAAACACACGGACTGACACAGATAGCGAAGTGCAGCTGAAGTGATTAGTTTATTGACTAATAGAAAACTCACCTGAAACTGTCATTTGATTGAGTTGCTTTTCAAACTAAAGTGCCAAAGAAATGCTTCTCAAATGAAGGTATTTGCAGCTTTTCTTTAGTTAATTTAAAATAAGACCTCATCTTGGTCTCTTGGAAACGGACATTTATCTTAATTTTCTGACATTTCATAGAGACGACATTTATTAGAGGACCAATTAACTGGCAGATTAATATATTATGAAAATAACATTTCGTTGCAGCCCTATAGTGAAGTGGATGGCAGCAGGAACACGTGTACAACACACCACCCAAATGGGGACACGAGTGCAGGTAAATACACACACGTGTTGTAAATAACAGAGAAATGTTTAAAGAAGTTCAACATCTGTCCAACTTTGACAATTAAAAACACTTATGTGACGTGTCTATGCCTGAACTCAGCTGTAAAAGCAGGCCTGTTTGCATGTATGTATGATGCATGCAATTCTTTGTCTGCATGACTGTGTGCTGTTTAATTGCGTGTGTGTGTGTGTGTGTGTGTGTGTGTGTGTGTGTGTGTGTGTGTGTGTGTGTGTGTGTGTGAGGAGTGTGTGAGGGAAGATGGGAAGGAGGCTGGCCATCAGGATGTGGAGTCCATTGTCTGTGTGACAATGAAGAGATCGACTCGGCAGGAGTCCTGTGGCTCTCTCAATGGAGGCATTAACATCTGGGGCCAGAGGGCTGGTGTGCGTGTGTGAGTCTCTTTGTTGCAACTGCCCTGCTAAAAATGGATTTTCAAGGCTTTTTCCAGACTGGGAAAAGTGCAGATGTCAGGAGGAATGCTACAACAACCGAACTGGTTTACAAACATCTCTCCCTGTAACCTGTTTCAGTCTTGAATAATCTTCTCTTTGTATTTATATCAAGGCTTTTGTCTTTTTTTTAAAGGTCTGTGAACTTGATTTCACAGATTGAAAAAGGTGAGTAAAGTGAATTTTGCTAGGATTATCCTCCGCTACATCCCTCGACACTGCAAATGTCAAACCTGCGGCTCAATGCTCACGCTGAATTCTATCAGTATGTTACTTTCATTAATCTTTGCAAATGACACGGTGACATACACAAACACACACACAGAGAGACAGACCGAACTACACGCCCACCAACGTTATGAAAAACAAATCCTATGACAAACTTTATGAGATAATTTGCACAAATATCAAAGCAGAAAGTGGATCCTCAAGCACAATAATGCTCACATAAAGTCCTCCTCTCTACCTCCTCCATCAAATGAGGCAATAACATGACTCCACTAACTTCTCCCACAACTATTACTGTCTCCCCTTGTGCTGTCTGTTAGTTAACTGGCACTGGCACCATCCAGCTTGTTAAAAAAAAAGAAAAGACTAAGAACACAAGGAAAACCAGGCAGACTCCCCACTCCTCCTCCTCCTCCTCCTAGACCACCACCTTTTTACACAAATCCTTGCTCACTGTCCAGAGCGGACGCCTGCCCCCCTCAGTAATTACACTAATCACTCAACTGAAGCTAATACTTACTTCATTAAGGCAAAAAAAAAAAAATCAAAAGGGGGAAAGCACTCCAAAGTAATATCTCAAGTCAGTGGATTATTGTCACCATGAGGGCTTAATTTTTTGAGTGTCAACTGAGCAAGCAGAAATAGAGGCAGCAAATCAAAGGACTCCATGCTTTTATGGCATTGGAAGTGGACGACTGCTGTAATATATGACACCTACTACTATGCAAAAACGAACTAGTTAGATTCCTTCATATGTTTTCAGTGGGATGCTGCAGAACTCCAAAAGCATGCATCTACATGAATGCAGAATCCTGTTCTCTCTCTCTCTCTCTCTATAAACCATACAACTCTCTGTTCAGGCAGCAAACAGGAGCCACAAAGTAAGTTAGGAATATTATTTAAGTATGATATTGATACCATAAAAGATGCAAAAGACTATCAAGGAAAGGAAGCTTCCTAAAAGTTTATTATAGAGCACCACAGACACTCCAGACACTTTTATAATATTATTAGTCAAATAATAAAAGATTAAGGCAGCAGATTCCTCCTTAGAAGTGGTCTATTTAGATATTTGCCTACAATGCAAACAGTAGCCTATAACATAAATATGATGCAGTACAAACAATACGGTCTAGTTTTATCACCGGACTGTGATTGGAGCATACTGTAGATACAGACTACAGTGAAAGCCCGGAGTTGATTCCCTTCCAACTGCTCCTCACCGCAGTGCGCTGTGTTTACACTGCGCGAAATGGAGATAAAGTTGCATCACATTGAGCCCCAAAAGCACAACATATAACACCCAAATGATCTCTTTAGACAACGCGTTGTCTCTGAATGCGTCCTATTTCCAAGAAAAGGGGGCTTCATGGCAACAGTTGGAGATCCGGAGACTCCGGAGGATGTTTTCTACCTCTGCTTCCTTCGTCTACTTTTAATCCAGCCGCGTCGCAGCGCTGCGATCACCATAAGGACAAATAACGGCTATAAACTTACCTTATTATTACGGTGATGGTGGTGATGATTACAGGCAACGCGTCCTGCGCCTTCCTCTCCGTCTTTCCTCTGACGACAGATCCAGTATCCTTTTCACTGGCTCTCTTCTTTCTCCGTTATCTCGGATTTGTTTTTGAATTGGAGTTATAAATTATTCCACATCCTCATCAGTGCCAGATGAATTCGCCCGCGGTTTCTCTCTTCTCTTCTCTTATTTCCTATATATTTTAAATGTTTAGACTATAAGGCAAATCAAGCCATATGATTCTGTCATTCAGTTTCTACACAGAGGAACTGACTCTCCGCGCAACTCCCTCCCAGGGCTTTGTAACACGAAACCAGGGGAGGAGGAGGAGAAAAAGGAGAAAAAAGGAAAGAAAAGAGCGTAAATTTAATCCGCTATCTGGGACGAGCCTGGTGGATCTATCCGCCTCTCTGTCTCTCTCGCAGAAGTTTCAGCAGTCCGTACCAAACAGACACAGCGGAGTGGTCGTGGCGCTGCGTCTCTGTGCCAGTCTCCACTGGAAATGATGTGTTTGTGTGTTGTGTGTGTGTGTGTGTGGCGTTGCTGCGTGTGTGTGTGTGGCGTTGCAGCGTGTGTGCGCCCCCAGCCTACTTCTGCAGTACGGATCAAAGCAGGGACCTGGGAGGATTTCAAAAAAGGCACACAAACAGGTCTCCGCCTATTAGCCTCTAAGAACAAGGGCCCAGACACAGGCGAGGGCCCCCCAGCAGCCATTACACTCCTTGATTAAGACCGTTTTATTAGGAGGAAAGTGAAGGCATGTTTTGGCAAAGTGCGTCCCAACCTGACTCTGATCTGAGACACTCAGAGGTCCTTTTTAATGGGGTTGGGGAGCCGGGTGGCCCCGCTGTTAAAGAGACCATTGTTAGACTGGAGGGTCTGGTTCTTCACCACTTCCTGCCCTGCAGAAGAGCAAGGTGAGCAAGGCACCAGCTTGCAAACTTGCTCTGTAGCCTACCTGAGCCTGACTTTAGATCTCTCTATGGCAGAGAACAGAGAAAATGTTCCACAAGAGATCAATACAGCATTCATACAGCAATATTATTACTGCCTTCACTGTTATTGCACTGAATTGAGGAAAATAGGTTGGTGTAAGAATAAAAATAATCTGTTGTTTTTTAGCCATTGATCTCTTTCACATGAAGCCTTTAACCAAACTTTTATAGTTTCTGGTGTTCTATTAATTTTTTCTTTGTCTCGTGAAAAGATCAACAATCTGACTATTGAATTGGACTGTCTGTGGTCTAAAGCATCATTTGGGATCTGTGTTTAATGAGATGTTTATTCATGCAACTTACACAGTGGTGTCGAAGACTTCTTGTGTCCAGTAGCTAAACAATTGAGACGACCGATATTTGTAGATTCTTCAAAGAGGATTTAAAGATTTTTTAATTGCTAATCAAATCAGAGTTTTTTTTTTCTATGTATTAAAACATGTCTGGAGTGAATCTACAAACTGTAACAGGTCTTGAAGGAAAGAAGGATTATTTACACATGACCATGTTTTGCAAGCGCTTGCATGCTCATCAAGAGTCATTTGATTTGAATTTATTGAAGGATAGCCCCATGAGATGCAGCATCTCATTTTCAAGGGGGGGTCCTATAACACAAATACATAATGAACAAATACAAAAGAGAACATCACAAAACTACATATATTACACATACACATAGACAGGTAACACGCACACCCTCTCTCACCAAAACACCCTCAGTTAATACAAGGAGAAATAACAAGTTAAAACAATCCTACAACTAACTTTCAACTCAAAAACAAATCAAATTTTTAATTACTCCATCTGTAAGACTTATGTATAACAAGCCAACATAGTTATGACTGATTGCATTAATAACATGAACACCCTGTTTTAGGAGAGAGCTAAAGATGACAAGAAGCAGTGAAAAGTTTTCATTTCATTGTCCTGACTGACGACAACAGGAAGAGCTGAGGTTAAAGTCCACTCTACTCTTCACCCAAAGTCAGTCTGCTATATACAGTCACACTGGGGAGCGAGACGCCAGCCATATACAGTTTGTACACAACATCACTCATGTTGTATATATTGCTCAGTACTCTTATAGGGGCACTCCGGTGATTTAGTATGGCACTTTCATTAAGTTAGGAGACTCACAATAGACACATTAACAAAAAAAGAAGTCTACATCAGAGCAGCACAGGCTGAAATATAATGACTTCAGTCTAGTATGGGCCAAGCTCCAACTCAAATAGTGTCTTAAATTATATATATATATATATATATATATATATATATGCATTTTGATTGTGGAAACACTGTAGAACACAATGCAGGAACACACATGATTCAATGTAAACTCAAACAAACTACTTATTTTATGTTGACTTAGGGAAGACTAAGTAAATTATTTTAGACTGTTGCACTTCAAAACAAACAACTGCACTCCTTATGTTTAAAGATCGTGCTCAGAGCATGATTTGCTGCTATTATTATGAGCGTCTCTATAAGAGGCTAAATATCAGACACAAGATTAATAATCCTGAGCAGAGAGGACAAAAACATGAAACAACCACACACAAGACATGTTATTATGATCCAGAGATTAAATGTACAGATTATAAGGCAAATATTAGAATGATAATCTCTGTGGATTAGCACAGAAAGTGTAAACACTGATGTAGCTGCAGACACCACAGGGCCTTTTAACCTCAGCACAAATCAAGACTGACGAAAACATCTTTGACTATGTGACCGTTGCTGTGTCTTAATCCGCCGCCCTCCATACTCACACTATGCAAACAGCCTATTTTGAGCGCATAAGTGCTTTCACTCAAAAGCAAAAAGCAGTGCACTATGGGTAGCCTGACGGTGCACTCATAACGATCAAAAAGTTTTAGGCCCCATCCACACTACTGCATTTTTGTTTTAAAACAGAGACCTTCTAGACTAAAATGGCGAAAATGAAGACCTAAAACGGAGAAGTTTGAAAACACCACAGACCCCGTTTTTCGTTTTAAAACTGCTGGTAGGGTTTTACAGTGGACGGACAAAAACAGAGTACTTTAGAAACGATGACGCAGATGCTCACGTTTGGCGCTCTGATTGGGTCATGCAAAGCAGAAACATGATGCTACTCACAGAGTTTTTGATTTGGTATTTTTATTAAAATATTTTGAACCGTGCAAATGACACTTGTAGTCTGTACTGTGCATGTCGCCGTTTACTTTGGGACAACTCCCAGTCTGTTTCCCGCCGCCACAGCTGCTTTTAACTCCCCTGTTACGTTCGGTAATAGTCCCAGCTCCTTATTGTCTGTAGCACTTTATCCTTTTCGCCAAATCTGTAACTATGAAATAGACCATGTGCTTCATGTTTACACCGGCACGCGCATGCCCGGCCTCTAGCTGTGCGTTTTCAGTCATTTTAATGTAGACGGAGATCAACTCTGATACGCAGCTAAAACGCTGGTGTGGACGGAGATGGTATTCATTTAAAATTTTAAAAACGGAGTAGTGTGGAGTGTGGAAAGCTGGACACTTCTCATCCTCGGCAGTCGAAGGGAGGGACCACCATCTTATTTTATAACAAGAGCGAGCTGAAAGGAAAAGTACGTTTTTGTTCATTCATAATAAAACTGAAGTGAGGTCAAGTATGCGAACAAGCCGGCAGATATTTTGGTGGTTGACAATCGCTCGATCCGCCCGGTTACAATTTTCCATTAAAAGAAGAAGAATCGGACATATGGTGTGGTACGTGAACCACATCCATGTTCTAATGAGTCAGCACAACCCATTCAAAACTTACCCACTACGCAAGTAAGTACATAGTGGGTTAATGGAAGTATCTGAATTGAGACACAGCTTATGTGTGCACCCCCTGCTCAGACTGCACGTCTGAATTTACACGCTGTCTGACGGAAACGCTGTCAAGTTGCCCAAATCCTTTCACAGACAGATTACCAAATAAACAAGGCTGAATTATAATGCTCATAATCTCAACATCAGGTTGTAGACGCTCTGGCACACATTTGTTTGGTCTGAGAGTTAATGAGTTTGGATTTAGGGCACTAATTTGGAGCTGGACTCTCATTCCGCAGTGTGTTAAAAACAGCTTGTGATGAAAAGGAGAAGTAGCACGGCCTCGGGCCACATCAAGAGACACTGTTGAGAAAAATGTGGGTTTCACGTTAGAGAGTTGTGCTTACTGTGGTGAACGCGGTCTTCTAGGAATTTAGAATAAAAAGAAAGCATTTTTTAAACAAGAAAGAAGTAGACCTTGACCCTTGCCTCTGTATTTTCAGCGTCTATCCCACTCGATAACACTTGAAAATGAAAGACTATGATGAAAATTAATTTGTAGGGATTATTTGCACCCGAGGTTGGATAAAATAGACTTCAGATGCATTATGAAGCAGTCATGCGTGAAGTTCCGTGGCTGACCTCAAGTTCAATTTGTTATTGATGTACTGTGCTGCCGATTCAGCAGCCGGCGTGGAATAAATAAGTTTCAGTACAACGAACAACTTTATGTGGTGCTTTTACTTGTTCTCTTATTCAATTTCCTATATGCTGAGCCAGTTTCATGGCCTCAGGACTGTGAAAGCCACTCAGATCTTACTTAAGAAATCCATGATGCTGATCAGACAATAATGCAGAATATCTGCTTGAAATCTTTAAACGTGTCCATGAAGCAACTCCAGCTTGATCGTATATCATCGTTAGATTCTTTCTTTGGCTTCAACTTTTAGCCCAATGGTCAGAAATGTCTATCACAAGAGTCTGGTTCAGGATCTTTCTGGCTGTCTCCCTTTTTTCTAAGCTTTAAACATCAGCATCACGTTTCATGCCAAACTGCGCTGGAGTTTAATTCACACCTCCACTCCAATGGGAGCTTTTTGATTCCCTTTTTTTGTTTTTTTTGTTCTAACACCTGCAGTGGGCGTGAAGAAGCACTCAATTTGTCGGCGTTTCTGTTTATCAGTCAATGTACAGCCGTCAACAGACTGAAAGCAAAAACTTTCCCGCACGCAGCAAAGCCATTGCTTTGAGCATAAGGCCTTGAGAGTGTGAAGGCATAAATTATAGGCTAATGGCTGACAGAGCGGCAAAGAAAGATAGCGGCTGATAGCGTGTCAGTTGCTCGGAGCTCTTGCTTACTGTTTTTCACAGCATCTGATAAACAATAACAAGGATATGCGGGTAATTACAGCATTCCAGCGGCATGTTTTTTTTAATCCTTCCAGAAATTAATATGAGGATAAAAAGATGCATATTTGCATTTTGCTTTAGAAGCGCTTCAATAGATCATTTTGTTAAGATTATAAAGTCAATAAATCACAGGTTTCTTTAGCCTACATGCATTAGCCTGCAGTGAGTAAACTCTCTATATGGATCTAGATGGAGTAACTACTGACTTCCTCACCGACAGACTGACCGTATGTAAGACTGCAGGGCTTGTTTTTGTAGTCCTTGCTCCATTTCTTCCAGTTCTTTTACACTTTTAGTTAAAAAGCACTGAAAGGTTAAGGGTATAGGTGTTATTTATACTGGAGACACTGGGGACATGTCCCCACAACTTTTTGAAATGTCTGATTTTGTCCCCATCACTTTTTGAAAGCATAATTTGTTCTCAAAACTTACACCAAGAAATTTTAACTAGCAACTGAAAATGCTTTGAGAAAGGTTTATTTGCACAATAAGAAAACATGCAATTTCTGATCTACTGCTACATTATGGACTATCCAGACCTCTCAGGTCGTCTGGGATCAGGGCCGGTATTTATCAAGCTTCTCAAAGTGCCATTTTAGTTTTAAGTGCTGAGAATTCATGAAATTTACCTACTTTAAAACTTAAGTATAAATGCAAGTTATCAAATGTTTTAAAGCTAAGAATCACTCTTACTCTCCCAGTTCCCTCATCCAGAAGTCCTTTGGATGAGGGACGAAACGTCTTTCAGTATCTTCAACCAAGTCCAGTTGCCCTTGATTTTAACCTTCTTTGGAGAAGCAGCGTTCAGTTTTTAATGCACCATATATCTGTAACAAAAAACTGCATGTCTGCTGATACTCAGTATTTTTAAATCAAGGTTGAAGACTTTTCTTCTTATTAGATTAAATTTGAGGCTTTTGACTAATATCTCACACTGCACTGTAATGTTTTGTTTGTAATGTTTATTTCATCTTTTATTTTCTACTTAACTTTAGTTGTCTTCTTTTATATTGCCTTATGTTGTTGAAATGTGCTATTCATATAAACTTGCCTTGACACAGGAAGGAAAATTTCTGGTGAGTCATTGTCAGATGCATCATTAACGGAGCAGAGGGTGAATACAGGAGGTTGACACGAGACTCCCACTCCAAGGAGCTGGCGGTGGACACGTTTGACTCTGAAAACTAAACACACCATTGGTTTAACTCTTCAGATTATGATGTATGTAAACTCCCTCAGTCACATGCTGATGTACTTCTGTGATACCATGGTTACATAATTATGGATAAATACAGGCTTTGTATTTAACTTCATTGACGACTCACTTTATTTGTCTCATTTTACTTATTAATTAAGTCTATAAAGTAGATGTTCATAATAAATATATGTATATATATTTAATATATACTCGTTTAAGTTTTTATTTCTTATCTATAAAACTTTTCTTCTGTTCTGCTGCTGTGATGCTTTCCTGCTCCCTGTAGCAGTTTAACTTAGCGACGGGACCGATTCAAAATAAAGACATAAAAGGTCTACAGTGTACAAGCAGACATCGACCTGATGCAAAACACAGCTTAATCCGCACTGTTAGCTTTCAGGATGGTCTGTATGAGGCTGCCTCGGTAAATCCGGCTCCTCATATAGTAAATGTAGGAGGGATTAACTTTAGTGATTCACAATTCAGGTCAGTCAGGCAACAACAGAGAAAGAGATTTTGCTGGTATTGATGGGAACTAAACCCTAAAGAGTATCAGCTTCAAGGACAAAAAAAAAAAAAAATCTTTTCACATACCCCCAACTGGTGGACTCAAACTACAAAATCACTGTCATGTCTCAGAAGTGGTGGTACCAAGGTTGTATGAGCTACAAGCGGCATCAGGAACATTATTTAGCACGTCTGGCAAATGTAGAAAGCAGGCCAGGCGGCAAGAAAGTGGGGTAAAGTCTCATTATGAGACAGAGCACAGGTCACCTCCCATGAGCCTCTGCTCTCTTTGAATCGCTCTTCGGTCGGTTTGCTCTGTTTGGACTTTTCCATCGCAATGAGTCTTTGGGTTTACTTTGGCTGATACTGGGGAACAGTTAAAGCAGGGAAACGGTTGTTCTGAGCAATTACCTCATTTACCTTGTGTTACCTTTCACTGTCAGTTGGAGTTTTAATAGCACAGAGACATTCACAGCTTTTTCAATATGACAGGTGGATGTCAGTATGCGTTGATGCGTGCACAGGTCTGTTGTCGCTTATGGAGGATGCAATGCATCAATTTGGAGCCTGTAATGTCTCTATTAAATCCATGTCATCCAGATATTTTACAATTTATCTTATAGATATGTTTCATATTCTCTACTTGACAGACATCAGTCCAATTAAAATAGGCAGAAATTGACCTTTTAACAGAATTAGGATAGCAGACCATCAGCTGGATCGTAAAGAGATTGAAATCAAAAGTAATGAATGGTTTTAACACCCAGCAGTGGCGGTTTGATTCTAAACGGCGGAGAACCAAAGTTGTCATAATCAATCTAAAGGTCTTTTCGCAACGTTAGCTTTTTGACAGAAAACCGCTTTCAGTCGCTGCTGATCTGTCACATTTCATCTCATTGCAATTTCATGGGTAAACATTTGTGGAACGAAGTGGAGAAATCTCCTGTCTTCATCTGAAATGAATGGCCCAAATGTTTCATTGCCTCTGCAATTGCCTGGTGGTTAATATCTATTGAGATGAGTGTATTAAAGCATGCCCCATATGATGAGTAGCTCCCTCCTTCCCCCGACGGAAGACGGAAATTACAACTCAACAGAACATCATTTCATTCAACTTGTATATTCATTAAAGGGCGATAGAAAGCGACAAGCAAGGTTTTAATCAGAGCATTTTTAGGGTGGGAAGAAAAAAAAGACTCGTCTAAGAATTGCGTTTTCATTACCTCTTCATAAACATGCTTCATCTTTCCAATCTGACCTGCAGTTGAAATTGTGGTGTTGATTAGAATGGAAATAATAGGGCCTGCTTTCATCAAAATAAAGATAGTTCAGTTTAAGAGTGTGTTTTTTTTTGCCCACCCTAGAAAGGAGTTTAATTTTGTTAAAAGTCGGGGTGATAGATCAGCTAGATGACAGAGATAAAACACTGGTTCAGCCCTAAGTTTCTTTCACTTAATTTCACAAAGTCGCCAAGCCTATAAATCAGATTTAGATCTCTGCTTAATTTGGATTTCTGCATAGATTGGCTCATTACTGTACTTTCTCTCTTGATGGGATAACAGCATGCTAATTTACTGTCTTATGTAAAGAGGAATAGTTTCAGGGTGTTTTAAATTCCACTGGAAACTGTAAAAGTAGGATTTCTCCAATCCCCCAGCGAGAGTGTGTCGCCTGTCAGCGCAGAGGGAAAACTGCTGAGGGATGTAGGGTTGGGGCCCCTGGGACCCCTGTATCTCTCCTCCACTATAGATCTTCTCCTGCGCCCCTGGTCCCTAGCTGGCTCACTATAATAAATAGCAGTGAGCGCCCTCACTTCTCCTCAGCTCCATCACTCTGCAAAGTCTGCTTGATGATTCTTTTTCAGCAGCTGTGCATATGCAAACACACTGGCAAACATGAGAGAAATTATACACGGGCAGCTTAACTCCTACACTGTACTGTTCTTCTTCAGGAAGATACACTGGAATAGGCTCTGGTTATGCCTGCATTTTGATACTCTCATTTTGGGTGCCAAAAGTTCGATCAGCGTCTGAATAAAAACAATCCTTGCTTTAACAAAATGGAGCCATTTTTTTTAAAAGGCCATTTTCTCCCTCAGGCTTGTTGGCGTTTGGCTATGAATGCACATTATTTGTGTCCACTTGTTTGCTTGGAAAAAGCTCTACAAACCCTTAACACTGAAAACGTGTTTCTGTGACTCTGCATTTTTTATCCACAGCTGGATTCCACTTGAATGCATGATCAGATTTAACAGGACTAGAGCTGTGTCTGTATTTCATGCTAAGTCTAAGCAGGTTTTGAGTTTGCAATGTGTTGACTCTGGAAAAGTGACAAAATAAAGTATACTCAAAACAGTCACTGTTCGAACTAAACCCCCCTGATTTTAGAGTGTGCCAGTGGTGTACTGGCCATCTGGCCCTGTTTTTCCCAGCCATCCGGCCCTGTCTGTCTCTTTACCAGCCCTCTCAGTATGCCTGTTATTTGGGGTGTGCATGAGAGTTAGTTAAACTTGTGCACATGTCACAGGCTCCGCCGAGGCCTACTGAGTCTCTACTTTTGCGGATGTGGGTAAACTGTTGTGAGCAAAATGACTTGTTTTTATCAGAGTTTCATTAATTTAGTTGGATGACATTTGTAAAGTTTTGAAGAGCCTCACACATGTATTATTTTATACAAATTCAAATTAGCATAGAACGGTGTGTAGACATCTTTTCATTTGTTTGCAGTAAGTAAGAATTTGTGCTGTTTTATTGTCTCTGAAAGACAATATTTTATCGAGTGTTATTTACCTTAAAACATGAAAAAAAATGTGCTAAACATTTGCAGAATTTATGTGTAGGTTGGGGTTGCGATAAATACATATGTACTGATTATTATCATCACCCCAGAAAGAAACAACAACCATCCAATCCTTTGAAAAACATTTTGATTTCTATTTGTGAAATTTAATTGGCAGTGGTTGCAGCTTGAGTGACATGACTTTCTAAATGCTAGTTAGTCCAAAGTAGAGACAATCTGAGATGCTCAAAACCACAAATATCAACCTTGTGGTGGTGCAAGAGGAATAGTCGGAGGGTCACCATAGTCATTAGGATACATTGTCTGGGAACTATGAATGTTTGTACAAATTATCCAGCTAGAGGAACCAAATTCAGCAGGATTCACCCACCGTGAATATCTGTACCAAATTGCATTGCGTACATCCTATAGTTGTTAGATAGATATTTCACTCAAAACTAACTTAAAATGTAAACCCCATTTTGACACCAGAGAAATTGTCAGGGAGTCACAAATGTCTGTGTAGAATTTCACAGCAATCCTTCCAGTATTTGTTGAGCTCTTTCAGTCAGGAACAAAGTCGTAGACCGAAGCTAGCCACACAGTTAGCATGGCTGAAAACATTTGAATATTAACACCTAGCATATGGATCACATAAAATGCAACATGAACACATCACTGATATGGTACTGAGTCGTATTTTTTATCACTGAGGACAACGGTTTGGTAAAGGTATCCACGTGTAAACGACAGGGCAGAGAGGACTACAATCCTGCCACGTTGCTCAAATCGAGCCTGTTTTTGTGAGTGTTTTTCCGCCCTAGTGTCATCTAATGCAATCATCCTTCAATCAGTGTTCAGCGGTGAAAATCTAATCACACTGGTTTGAGGTTTCAGAAAGCCATCTGCTTTAATCCAATTCCTGACAAATATCCCTGTCACGGCACTCCCTCTGTCACCGTAACTACTACCCATTTCAGCAGGCTAATTTTACAGGTTCATCTTGTTAGGGATGAGACAGATATGAATGGTTGACAGTGTTTGAATTCTGAAGACAGCCACTACCACCTCCCACACCCTTGCCCATCCCACCGAGGACATTTTCCACTGATGTGACCTCGGGTGGCCCCCTCAAACCTCTGGACAATGACCGACAGACACTGAGCTTCTTTCTGTTTGCCAAAGCCCCCCTGCCTTATGCCACATCTTGCATTCTCTGGAGCCTGGGCGTACGGATGCCTTTCAGAGGCATCTTTGCAATCCTAAAGGGCAACTCGCTCAGCCGTGAAAAACAGTCGAAATACTTACACTTGCCATAAATTCCTATAAGCTGGGCAATCTTTCATGCTTTATAATGTTGTCCCTGGCAACACGGCAACACTGAGGGCCTCTGATAGGGAAAACAAAAGACAAATGACTGACCGTGCCCTTTTCTAATCTATCAATTTCTTCTAGAGCCCTTTGTCCTTCAAGCCGAGTGCCGCATGAGGGCCTGGATGCACGCAGCTGTGATCGTATCGCCCTGAAAATGCCTTGGAGAGTGTTTGAACCTGCTCACACACATTTATTCCATGACCTTTAGCCAAAACCAACTTGAATGAGATGTTCCCAGAGTTCAACCTGACATATCTGCAAATAGGGGTTGTCAAGCTCCTGGAAATCTCTATCAGACACTCTTGCAAAGGCAAAAATGAGATGTTTACAGGCATATGTGGCATTTAAACGGGGCTCCATAGGCTCATTTAGTGATATTTAGCATTTCCTGGCGCTCCGTAGAGCCGCTGGAGTGTCTCCATCCTGCTGGGTAAGTGAGTGGACTGGTACCATTAGCAGACAGTCTGTGGGCACTGGCGAGAGACTTAAGACCCATTGTTAGAGGAGCAGTTTAAATACCAGCATGTTGTTAATACCCCCACACGCTGATTCATACATACTGCCTCTTTACATGCACACGGAAACGCACATACACGGAAACACTCCTACCTTTGTGCTTTATCTCTAAGAAATCACCACTGTTATTTCCAGTAGCTGTGTGTGTGCTTGTGTGTGTGTGGAGCAGTCAGTGCAGAATATAACAGTGCAGTTCTTTCTGGTAATAGAGGTGAATTGTGCTGTATAAACACTTGACCCTCAACCCCTCCAAGCCAACTTCCCATGGCAATCCCAATAAAACCCGGATTATTTTTATAACACAACGTATGGCTGCTGACTTTACAAGCTCCCCTGTAGCCCCTGGGTGAGAGAGAGGGCGGTGGAAAGACAGGAAAAAGGAAAGCAAGGCCAGGTCAAAACCGCGCCGTGTCTCCAAAAGGGCAGCATATCCAAAATCATCAATGAAAGCCTTTTCTGCTGGGAGGAAAAGTAAACACCTTGACTGATCCTTTTTTCTTTTTCTTTTGCTTCAGTCTGGCGCTACAAAGAGGCACTACTGTAGTTACAGCTAACAAGCAGAGCTGGTGGCTTCCCTGTCCTGTCCACCATCATCATCTTTATCTTGAGGAAAGGTCAAGTTTGTTAAACAGCTCTTCCCTCTCTGCCATAATAGAGGGTGGCAAAAAAATAAACTATCTGTCACAAATCCAACATTGATTCAATTTCACTAATACTACAACACAGTGGCGGCCTTAAACATATGGGGCCCCGTTTCAAGAGCGAATGGTGTTCAACATACTGTACGTCAAAGCAGCTTCACAGTCAACAACAGGAACTGATGCATCAGAAGTGAAGGAGAGGAAGAGGGTCAGCTGCTGGACGACAGAGGGAGAAATCACAGTTTATGATAATGCAGCGCAGTGAGGATGTGTGAGCGTCTGTCATTGTTAACACTAAAGCTCCAGTCTGCAGTGTCGTTCATACACTTCACTGATAAACTACAGAATTACGCTTCATGATCAAAGAAAGTTTATATATCTCATCAACACTTCTGTCCATTCTCACAGTCTCTTCATACCTAAATGACAGAATAATAATAATAATCCTCAAGTCTCCCAAAATGACATATGTCTATTCAAAGTACAACAAAACACAGTCCTCACTCCCAAGGCGTCACATATGGACACATGGTCAAGAGCCATAGTCGTCATAGTTCGACGTTTTGTGTGTCAGTTTTTTATGGTAAAGGTAGGTATATGATATTTAACAGAAAAGACAGAGTAAGGAGGTGGTTGGAGTGGATAGAGGGCCTGAACCCCGACTTTGAGCCAGGAGACCGGGGTTCGTGTCCCGTGTGAAACAAAAAGTCAACATTAAATATTTTTATTTAGTATTTAAGTTACGACGTAAGTGACGTT